>NW_026926569.1:0-115000 GCF_032062105.1 Saccostrea cuccullata | reverse complement strand
TCGATAAGATGTTTATGTCAGGCTCTAAAAACTGAAAATTTATCATATTTATATCAAATTTTTAACGTAAGTAACTTTTGGGATTGCTACCGGCCTCTTAGAGACAGATTTTTTATCCCACTTAAAATGTATTCTAAGCTTGCTTTCAAGTCGTGTTTGTTCGCGGTAGAATTGTCATAAATATTATATTCCCAAATGCGCATAAAGTTTACAAAAAGTTTGTTCTAAAAAAATCTTTTTAGCAAAAATCTTAAAAAACCACGTGTTTTATTTATTTTCTCATGGGTTTGTCTAAATGCTGTAATCTGGTTGGTCAGAAGGATTAGTGCCTTGTTATTCCGTGTATTAATAGCAATTCACAGTTATCGTTCTTGACTTCCATATTTAGAAATCGTCCAGACCTGTTAAGGTCACACGAGACGTTCCTCAAAATCTGTTTTGTATATTTTCGTAATGTATGAAAAATATTCAAAATTTTAATAACATTCTGATGTCTAAACCAGTTTCTAAAAGTTTTTAAAAAATCCAAACACTCAGACATTTGATATTGGAAAATTATTTTTCTCCCCCAAAGGATTATATAAGAAAAACTACCCCTGGTATCTTGCAAAAATGCCTGGTAAGGTACCTCAAATTTTTGTGAGTAAGCATGTTTAAGTAGCAACACTTCAATGGCAAACTCTTAGAAAAATTTATCTGCTATTAAGGAACGTCTCGTCTGTCCTTAAAGGTATGAATAATTTTATGGCACCATATGATTTTTAGTCAAAGTAACATGTCCTAAAATCATTGTGCAAACGTTTTTAATTAAAATGTTTTTTCTCAATTGCGTAGTTTGAATTGGAAAGTAATCACATTAAAAAATCAACGTGCTATTCAAACAACTGCTAAATGATTTTTATTCTAGTAGAATGTTATGGTAAAAACTTTTCTGAAAACGTCAATGCAACCGAAATCATGAAGCTAAATACACTAGTATAAAGGTCCTTTTCGGAATAAAATGTCATGACATTTTATTTTAAACAGAAGGCCCAAGGGCTACATCGCTCACCTAAGCATTTTGAATTTTGTTCAGTTACTACTATATAGGCTTCAAATTTGTCATCGGTCCAAACCTACAGTGTATCCCTAAGGGGATGGTGGCATGATTTGAACAAATATGAATCAACGCTAACTGAGGATGCTTCCATATTTCTTTGATTTACTAGTATTATGGCAATAGAGTATTTCTTTTTTTCCCTATACAAGTGTGATCTTCTATTGTATCTTGTCCGACTCCTGGGGTTCATGATTTATACAATTTTGAATATACATTACATGTACCTGAGGATGCCTTGAAATGACTGATTATGGTTTTGCTTTTCCTGGGAAGGTTTGAAAATCTTTGTATTCCTTTGTAAAAGATTTGAAAAGCTAAGTATGCATTCCTTTGTTCATTGTGCCCCCATCCTACCCCGGGGTCGTGATTTGAACAAACTTTAAACTATACAACCTCAGGATGCGTCCAAATAGATATAACCAAGAAGGACTTTACCGTTTCTGAAAAGATGTTTCCTATGTATTCCTTTGTAAAATTTTGATCGTGTATTAAACAATCTTGAATCTATACTACCTGAGGATGCTGCCATATAGATATAACCAATCATGGCTTTGCTGTTCCCGAGAAGTAGATTTTCAAAGATTTTCATCTATGTATTTCTAATGGTTTAATATGGTTCAATATAGACCCTACCCCCGCGTCGGTCATGAATTGAACAAACTTGAAACTACACTTCTTGAGGATGCTTTCATATAGATATCATTCAAGCTTGTTTTTGTTGTTCTTGAAAAGATGTTTTCTTATGTGTTCCTATGTAAAACTATTCGATCCCTCCCTACTTCTGAGAGTCAGGATGTAAACACTACTTGAGGATGCTTCCTTAAAAATATGATAAATCATTGTCTTTGCTGTTCTTAAATCTGAAGATTGATTGACTGATTGTATATTGTTTAACGTCCCTCTCGAGAATTTTTCTCTCATATGGAGACGTCACCGTATGCCGGTGAAGGGCTTCAAATGTAGACCTATACTCGGCACTCAGGGCCTTTGAGCAGTGAGGGTTCTTCATCGTGCCAGTGCCTACCGTGACACGGGACCTATACGTTTTTAAGGTCATATCCGAAAGACACGTGACTTTCACTTCTGATGCTGAGCGCTTGGCTAAGGAACAGTCGCTACTTATATTTACGTCTTATGTTTGACGCAGCGCCGGGAACGAGAATCGAACCCGTGCCTCCCGATCACGAAGCGAACGCTCTACCACTAGGCTACCGTGAACGGTCTTAAATCTGAAGAAAACTTTGATTGCCCTTTATCTCTAGCCAGGTGCTTTACCTTTAAGCTGTCCAGACCACAGTCCATATAGCATGAGCTTCTATAAATAAAAGATATTTATACTTTTTGTTTACAGAAAAAGTAAAATAACATCTTTGCATACATACGTCTTTGTAGATCAGAAAGAGAAGAATTAAGTTTAACTATGCTATTCTTGATTGATTATTGTTTTTTAACGCCGAGTCCATATTTCTTGAATGAAGAAGTAAGATTTTGTATTCCTGATTGTATTAATTTATATTGTTTTGCTTGTAACTTCTGCTGTTCCTGAAGCAATGATCCAAGCATTGAGATATTATTTTGCACATCTAATAGGGAAAGCGATAAATATCTATCGTGCAGTGTAAGGGTACTGACGGCAGAGGTAATATTTTTCATCACTTCTTGCTCTATGCCTTGGAAAATATGACTTAATGTGTGGATGCCCTCCGAACTGGATTTGTTCAGTTCCATGATTGCAAGTGAAAGAGTCTGCATCTGATGTTCAAGTTTTTCTGTGATTTCACCATTAGAACAATTTTGCTGACAGAATGTGGAATTCAGACTGTCCAGTCCGGCCGTCTTTCAAGACACCATTTTCACTTTTTAAATTCTGAATCCTCTGGTTGAGCATCTGTATTAATTTCTGTTGTTGATCATATGTTTTCTGTTGTTGCAGATTTTGTTCTCTCAATGTTGCCAAATCTCTGTAAACCGAAACCAGATTTGTTTCAAGGTGAAGAAGTTGCTTATACACATCAAGATCAGTATGTTCGTTAGAGAATGCAAAGGCATTTGAGTTACCACGAAGCAATGCACAAGATAATGAAATACATGTAATAAAAAGAATAAAAACGATATCAGCAGTCCTTTCCATATTTAAATGACTTTTTTTCTGAGGATGCATAAGAGGTTTATACTGCAAATAAAATGTCGGATTAAAAAAAAATCTATGAATAAAAAAATATCAAGGTACTCGGTAACTTAAGAAACAGAAAAATTTCGCAAACATGATTTTAATAAAAAAGATAACATGGCCCTCATTAAAAACTGTGCAGATCTAGAACCTATCGATTAAAAATGTTAATGACAGTGTTTACAATTTTTTATTTGTAGTGTGCACATTCATCTTCTGAAATCCACATGAACAGAGATCTATTACAACCACTAGTCCAGAATCTTAATTTCTGAGAGTACAAGTAAAACTTTGAGCCTTTCTATTATTTAAATTAAGTTACTTATATACCAGAACGATAAGTAAAATGTGCTGCCTTTTATGGTGGCATATTTATGCCATCCACATAATTTTTTGTCATCATAGCATGTCCTGTCAAGTCAAAATAACTATCTCGTCAAGTCATGATAACTATTTGGTTTGTCATCAAACACCGATTTTAATCTTGTAAGCTAAGATAAGCTATCGTATTTTTGCGATAGCTATCTCGACAAAAAGAGATAATTTATCTTGTATCGCGTTTTAAAAGTTATCTCGACATGTCAAGATAGCTATTGCAACAAAATGTGATAGCTTATCTTGACTGGACAAGATAAAAAGTCGGTGTTTGTCGACAAACCAGAAAGTTATCTTGACTTGACGAGATAGTTATCTTGACTCGGCAAGATATGCTATGTGAACGAAATATTATGTGGATGGCATAAATATGCCACCATAGCCTTTGTCTAAATGAATCCCAAATTTGGATTAAAAATTACCAAATATGTAGAGTAATTAATCGAGAATAGCGAATTATGTTTATAATAAATCAGAATAAATATTTTGTTTCTTTATTATTGTTTTGTTTGTAAACAATTAAAATGCACGATAATAAATGAAAGCCATGGTAAGAAATTAATTAGTTAAAAAGTACTTCTTATGTGGTGTCAGAATCTTTTGTGTAAGCAAGAATACATATGTTATTTTAAATTGATTAGACAAGAGAAGGCCAGCCTAGAGTCTGCATACATCACCATAACATATGGAGTTAGGGCTGGGTATTGGCCCGAGATTTCGTATTGCGATATATTGCGATATTTTTAACTGTATTGCGATATGTATTGCAATATTTTCAAGGTAATAAAAATGGCATTTTCTTACTATATTTACTTTAATTTACATGCAGAATGTACATAACTGTGATAAAGAACCAACATGGAAAAAAAAATCTTGTTGATTTCATTTAAATTATGCTCTGAAATGTTCCCACAAAACAACTTCTGACTTACTGTTTGGCTTAATAACAAACTTTCATAAGCCCATTTTTATATTTAATGAAAAAATTCCTTAATCTAAGCATATTGCCCATATATCGATATTACAAAATCGTATTGCGATACGATATTTTTAGTCATTGTATTGCAATATATTGAAATATCGATATTATTGCCCAGCCCTATATGGAGTAATACATATTTAACTGCAGCGATGAGTGTTAATGTGAGCTGTTTTCCTCTCTCTTTAGTCTTATGATTAAAAAAAAAACAATTTTAATAAATTGATGTTTGAGGACTGTTTTGTAAATTCATGGGTCGTAAAGAGTTCCTTTTTGATTTGTTCTTTACAACGTCGTAAAAAATATAACTTCTTTTAGAGTCCTCAAAATCGATTGTTCTATGCGTCACAGTAGTTATGACGTCATAATAGTTTGTACCGCATACTAAGCTCTTCGCAGTAAAAATCGAAGGTGTTTGTCTCTTTATCATGACTAAGACAAAAAAGTGAGTATAAAACAGAGAAATCAGTACTGTACATGTAGCATGTCTGAGTATTTTCCGTTAATTAAGGAAGTCAAATGATTTAGGCCCGACCTAGACTTAGGCTCGTCTGTCGTTTCTTGATTAAAGGGTATTTCTCTACCAGGTCCGCCTCTTTATAAAAATCAGAACATTTTTTTAAACAGTACAATGAGGATTTCGCTTTTTTTTTATTTAATTCATACGGTTTGTTTTCAGGATTTTGCGGTCCTTAGGGTCCAGATTAGAAATTATACTAGAGTACGGTTTACTGGAAATTGATGCTTCCATCCAGGATAAATACTTTGTTATAGGAGATGGTAAGAAATATATCTTATAGTTACGTAGCTACAGAACTGCTTGAGAAAATTCGGACATATAAAGCAGAGAGCTACAGATCCAAGCGTTGTAAAAACCTTCGATTTACACTGTCGCTTTTTTATTGCTAACTTCGTGTATAATTTCTTAACTTTCAACTTTCCCCCACTTTGAGAATGAGGCACCATAATTAAACATGCATGCATTTCACAACTTACAAAATTTCCATCTCGAAGACCATGTTGGAAATCATGCTAAAAGAATACCTTTCAAAGAAGTTACGCTTGCCCAAAAATAAAAGCAAAATACAATGTATATGATTAATTATCGGATACCATTTCTAAATCGGAGAAAAGCATAAAATGCTTTAAACAATAATATAAAAGTATTTTTAGCACAAACATTGATTGTAGGTGTGATAATAATTAAAATGAATAATAATTAGACGTTTATTTGTAGGCAATGTAAATCCAATACTAGTGAAAACACTGGCAAGAAATATAAAGACAAAAGAGCAAGAAAAGTTCCGTGATTTTGAAACAAACGCGGTCATGTTTCCAAAACCACAACCTCTAAAAGAGATGAAATTAACTAGCGAGGAGAAATATGCTGTTGTCAATATGTCTAAATTCATGCAAGGAAATCACCAGGCAAAAGCTGTTAGTTTCCCAGAGTTGCAAATAATTGGAAAAGAGGCGTGCTTTAGTCCCAAAGTTACCAGTCCGCCGAACTCGTCCTGCAAGCTGCCATCTTTAGCCAATACAAGGAGGAACATTCACGTCAATCAGAGCATGCGCTCTCATGAGCTCACAACCTCTTTCCCGCTTCTGGCCAAATTTCCGCTGAAAGCTGAACAAAGAACACCCCCAAAATCAAACGGAACAGGGGTCAACCTCATCGGAAATCAGATGTACCACCTTGACCACAGATCTATGGAAATACCGATTCCATCTAAACAAAATAAATCCTGCCAAGGCTTGAAAACAGTAATGTCTTTTGAGCAGATGACAAAAAGCAAAAGTGATGGTGATCACAGTCTTACAAAACAACCCACTTCCTATGGTAGACGGCAGGAATTGTCCATCTGCAAACAAAAACCGCTTTCAGAAAGAAAAGCAAAAGCAATGGTTGGTCAAAAAGTACGTGAAGATAATCGAAGCCATGACCGCCGGAAGGAGAGAATGAGAATCGCAAGAGAAATGGACTCCACAACAAACAAGATTCTACAAATATGTAGGCGATCATATCAGTAAAGAATGTTAATAGCAATGACCCCCTTCCCCCCAATGCATGACACACCGCGCCCCTTCCCCGTTCCAGCTGATGATGGGTCATTGCAGTATCGGTCCGTAAATGGAGTTCCTGGAAAATGTGTATGCTGCTAGTACTTATCAGTTCGTACTGACTTTATAACAAGACACAAAGATTTCTTTGGGATTTGAAAAAATACTGAAAAGGCTAAAAAAAAATGCTCGGTTCTCGATGTACGAATAAATAATGTATTAAGAAAAAATTAATACAAAGCATTTATAAAATATTGTACAGTGAAACTTCTCCAAACCGGCCCCCCTGGAAACCGGTTCTCCCTGAACATCGGCCAAATTTAAAAGTCCCGGCAAAATTCTTAACATTTCTTTACACATAAACTCTCATAAAACCGGCCACCTCCGAAAACCGGACACCGGCCACTTTTCCAAGAACGAAAGTTAAAAAACATAGGAAATTTCCCCTCATCATACCGGCCACTTTTTGATTGCAAGAAATTTAACTGTCATTGGCTAGAAGGGTAATAATGACCGGCCGGAGGTGTGAAAATAACCTACCCACAAGTAGTCAAAGGTGTGAAAAACTGAATATGGCCTCATAGGGTTTTCTATTGTTTAGCCATCTTGAAGGGGTAGTTATCGTGCCAGACTAGGCAAATGGCCGGTCAAAGCTGTGTACATATGATTTACATCAATTAAAACTTGAATTAATAAAACATCAAGCAACTAATAAATTCAAATCACATAATGAATCAACAAATTATCGCAAGCCATATTGCATCATCTTTTTAAATACACATAAGCGGCCTTAAAATTGGGCACCGTTAAATAATGCTGAGGAAAAAAAAAATAAAATGTTTACCAAAATATACATTTCATAATTAAAATAACAGAAGTTTTGCTCAGAGATGTTTTAATTATTAGTTTTAACCGAAGTACAAATATTTTGTTTTAATGACGTAAGCGATACACAGATACACATGCAGTTAGTTAAGGTAAAGTGTCTAGTTTATTTCTTCTCATATGGTTAATAAAGTAACTTTCCATGTTTTTTGCGTTCTTATTTTCTAATTTCTTCTTATAAAAATCGACATGTATGTCGAATATATATCCTCACTAATAATTATTTCTTTTTTTTTTAAACCTTAAGAATACATTACGTGTCTGTCGATATATTAATAACATGTTGACAGATAATTATAACAGACACCAATTACATATTCTTCCTAGCATCTGTTACACAGTTCTACACTTCTTCAGTATGTTAGATTCTCGGGAAACCGGCCACCCCTCTAGTCCGGCCATTTTATTCAGTCCGGCAGCTAGCCGGTTTAGAGAAGTTTTACTGTATTATAATTGACAATTTTTTACAGTCTTTCAATGAATGTAAGAACATTCAACCTAGAATAAAAAATCATATGCATTTTTTATTCAGACTTGCTTTTACCTAAATGTCCTGACGTCTTTTTCAAGTGTCTTTACCACTGAAAAGCTGAAATTTCTGTCCTTTGATCTTGTCTACTAAAAATTGACTGGCTAGAGTCAAGGTCACAAAGATAATTCATGCAGAAACTAAGAAAATATTTCAGAGTCATTACAATCACGCTAAAATGTTCACAACATACATGTATGCTCTGTTCACGTGCACACAAATTGGGATAGTGTTTATCAATTGTGATTCAAAACTAATCGACGGTATTTTTTTTTTAAATAGGTCAATCAAAATGGGAAGTGTTTATAACCTCTGATTCAAAAGTAATGGCCAATATTATTTTTTAAAAAAAATAGGTCAATTTTCAAAATCATAAGGTCAAAAACATTATGATAGTATGTTTTGAAACGTCCTGTCAAATACGTTATGTCCATGTAATGCACATATACGAGGGCTGTTCAATAAATAATGTCCTCGGTGCTCAGAAAGAAGCAAGAGACGCTTTTCAATGTTTTAGTCTTCATGATTTTACTAATTAATCTCTTTTAAGTAAAATACATGTCTGTAACATTTTTTATCAAATTTCTGATTGTTGTTAGAACTCATATTTGGGTATGGCCCTTAGTATACTGGAAATGCCATCAAATGATTTCCCAGACTTATTTCTCCCTCTGATGGGTGTTTTTTTTTTCAAGTTTGAAAATAAAACAAGTCAAAAGGTAAAAAATTTGGCGAATATTGTTAATGTGAAAAAACGTTAACTTTCTGTTTATCCCGAAAACCCCTTTACTGTTCAGGACATGCGGGTAAGGACGCTGTCTTGAAGAAATTCAATGTAGTGGATTCCTGATTCTGGGTCCTTCCTCTAATAAACCTTTTGATTTTTTGCAAAAAAATTGCTTTCTAGACTCCTCCAGAAACTGTCTCTCCGAATACGAATTTGGACAACAATACCACTAATTTTTAAGAAATTTACATATAAATCTGTCTCTATGCTCTTGAATTTATGTGCTCTTGTCAGACATTCGCTGTTTTTATCAAGTAGATGTTATGGTAAATTTTGTTTTGAGGGTTATAATCAATAGATTCATGCTCCAATATCTATTTAAAAATAAAACAAACGTGGATAACTAAAATTACTGATATTTTTAAATAATTGTTAAGAATTTCGTAAACGCTGTCGTTTTCACTCATTTTTCAAAATATAGGGTGACCTTTGAGGACCAAGCTTTTTTGCCGTTACACGTTTCTTAAAAACAATGTAAACTGCTCCCGATATTATGTCTATCAAATTTGCTATTTGTCTTCGAGTCAATCATACATCATCAAAAATTATTTGTTGAAATTTGGCAACCAGTACATAAGTTCTTATAATTTTTGTTGGCAAGGAGGGTACCCATTTTTGATGCCCATTATATAATTTTTGATAATTGAAATTTACCTGATCTTTTGTCTATAAAACAGACATTGGTTGCTGTAAATGTCATATATTTCAGTGAATATTTCTTTGGGATTTTTAACAAGTTTTACGACAGCTATAATGAAGCTTTTATTTTCTCTCTAGTTTGCTGATTCTTTACCATTTATTTATAATGCAGTGTCTCGAAAAGCCCTTTTTTCCCAGCTTCTCACGATGAAACAATGTGATGAAAAGTGGTCACATAAACTGTTATAAATTCATGAAAGATTCAATGATGAGATAAAGTCAAGTTTAATGTCAAATGATATCTGTAATGTATGTTATATAGTTCAGGACATTATTTATTGAACAGCCCTCGTATGGTATGGTTACTCTATCTACTTTCATTCGAAAGTTAAAACCTGGTTCAAATGTTCAAAAGTAGGTCAAACCTCAAGGTCAAGTTCCTTGGGTAAAAAATCAGAGTATATTTGAAAGGCCTGTTATAAGTAATGTACATGTGAAGGTTTAAAGCCTTTTCCCTATTGACCAAGGTAAAAGTAATCTTAAAACTTTTAAAATGTAGATCAAACTCCAAGGTCAATGTCACGGGGTAAAATATTAGAGCGTGTTTGGAACGGTCTTTTATGAAAGCCTTATCTTTTCCAATTCAAAAGTTATGACTAATGTTTTCAAAGCACTTAATTTTGTTGTAATGTATTGTGCAAAATTATTTTTACACGTAGCAGTTTACATTATTGGTGACGAAGTTTGAAAAATAAATTGTACAAGGACATAAATCAATCAACAGTTGATTAATCATAGTTCTAAATATGGAAGCATACTCCGATGACAAAATTTAACTCCCCGAAGAGTGGACTGATAATTAGTGACTGTTGCAATTGTTTTGCAACAAGTGAGTCATTTCGATGATTAAAATTAACTTTACATAATTTATTAACAGTTTATACATTGCCATTCAGTGGATTGAGGGAGAGGATGTTTAAAAAAAAATACAAAGTTGATTTTTAGTACATGGAGCTATACATGTAGATCTTACGAGTAAAAATGTATTCCTAAACCGGACTTTCTTTTCCTAACATTTAACACATCATTTTTTTTTCCAAAGTAGGGAAAGTTGGGGGGTAGGGTGGTTCAAGTGTTTGGTCAAAAAGTATCACGAACAAGATTGGCAATCCAGAAAAAAATGTAGGAGGAGAAAGGTTGGGGGCATAAAAAGCTATCAAGTTCGTCGTACAGTAGTATGGTACCCAGAATGTACATATATAAGTCTGGTACCCGTCAATGGTGTACAATAAATAAAAGGTTTATGGTGGATCTTGACCCACAAAGTTGTTCTGATACTGTACCAAAGCCATAGGATGAATGCTCAAGGACTCAAGGTCTATGAGCTTTTTTTTAAAAAAAAAAACAGACTAGACCATCTTGGAAATGCCTAAGTTCTTGTCCATGTTATATTAGTGCAATAACATGCTTCAGATGTCAAAATCTTATCATCAAGGTGACACACTGATGGATAGAGATGTTGCAAGGGAAATGGATAAAACATCCTCCTCTTCTTTGAAATAGGAGAATTTGTTTCAGTTGCTCTCATCACGTTAGCATCCAATGCACATAACATTGTGTTCATGGGACATATTCAGAATATTACGGAGTCTCTAATTTGTACGACATTCAGATACAGGTTGCACACAATGATGCGCATATGCAACTAGCAACACCTTTGCGCTTCTAAGACACTGTATATGTATGTCTATGTTTAAGTCCCAACAAATGAGCGCTTTACATAAGGATTGAACGAACATTTTCCAATCGTTATCGAAGATTTGGACGGGACCATTTTTTTAGGCTCTTGGCTGCCACTATGAAAAAATGAAGGATAATTGACCTTCATTCATAGTGGCTTGAGCTACTACTGGTATATTATCTGGAATTGCAACTTTCTTAAAAACAAATACTGGGTATATATGTTTAAAAACACAAATGAGGGTTTAACACAATTCTCATTACTTTTTTTTTTAAAGGGAAGCTGAATGTTTAATTGCATCCTTATGTTAACAAAAGAAAAAAAATACCGGTATTAAAACCGAAAAAAAAGTTTTCTGCTTAATATTTTGAAATATTTATAATTAGATAATTTAAATACATGTATTCTGAAATATAGAAAAAGAACTCACACTAGAAAGAAAATGGTCATTTATTTGATAGACAAGTTCACAATGATATTTCGAGTCCAGCTGAATGAAACAAGATCTATCCTTACGGTAAAGGTAACACCTACGTAAAAAGTACGTATTGTCCTACACGACCAAAAAGAGAAAGAACGGACAAGACACTGTCACCATCTTATCTGATCGGATGCCATTCTAATGTACTCATATGACTCGATAAATGTTTGACAAAAATCGTTCAAGGTGTATACTCTGCTATCCTGTGTCCCGTCATTCAACCATGTGATGTTATACCTTATGAAAACAAAACCCTCTAAATGAGCCGACCAAATATCCTTTAGATAAACAAAATCCGCGAGAGGTCAAGCAACACGTTCACAAAAATGACAAGCGTACACATTTACATAGACTTATATTTATACATTTCATTCAGGTTTGTTGAAATGACTCAGTAACAAAGTTTTCAATCATTTTCGCTGCACCTGTGTTCGTTGACAAGTTAGAGGAATGGCGAGAACCGAAAAGTTGGTGTTTTGTGTTGTTTTTCTGATAATGAACTGGACAAATTCTTACAGTGGTCAAAGACTCGGTTCCATCGCAGACACCTGTACTGGACCAGACGAAACTGATATTCTTAAAAAAGAACTTAGTGTTTTACAACAACTTGTCAAAGACCAAGCCATTAAAATGGATAACCTAAAAGGAGAGTTATATTCCGTTAAACAAAAGCTCTCTACATGTAAGTATAGGATATATTATTGTTTAGATTATTTTTCTTTCATTGACACATTTCTTTATTCGACAATTAAGATGTATCTGTGTGTAAAAACATGATACTAGCCTCTGGCAATATTTAGGTTCATTTTGGCAAAAACGATAAAACAACAAAGTGACAACCCCAACATATATCAATGAACTCGTGTACCTTGTAATGGTTTTTCCATTAACACTATTGCACTGTTACTGCCATATCAAATATGTAAATTAAGATATTTCAATTATCCAAGTGAAGATATGCTATCCATAATGAAAATATGTCTCTCTTCAACATTCACCTGTAGTTTTTTGACTCTGTTAGTAAAAAGTGCCTTGCATTCCACATTCTGACATTTTTGCAAAACCTGGTTAGCCTCTCAACAAGGCTAAAAATGACCAACCTTTACCCTTCGATCATTACACAAGTAAAATTGTGTACCTGATTAATGATGATACATAATAATTATCAATATTGAAAAGAGGGAGAGAAAATTACAAATTATAATCGTTTAATTTTTTCAGGTTGTTCTTCCGTTGGTCCGTTGCCTTCTGGCGATGACGGTAAGGTTATTTTTCCTTTCAAATATGAATTTTCTGCAAGATCCGATAACCCAGTAAGAAAACATAAACAGAGAAATTCCTGTCAACCTTTGACAAAAATACTGTACTTAGACTAAATTCTTAATGCAACCAAAATCAAGCACCTCTGTGTTAAACATGCAAAATCTGAGATAAAAATTAAACCTCTGCAACGATTTATCTTACATGCTTCTTCTCAACGCGATTATTTTTTGACAGGTCATTACGGTAAAGAATTCCTTATCGCCTTTCCAAAAAGCAAGGGGTCTGTTACAAAAGTGCAGGTATTAATCACAGCAAAAGAGGACGCCTTTGTGGTCTTTGACTCAGCGCATCCTGGAGTCAACAACACATTTCAGGTTTCCGCCAACGCGGGAAAAGAAGTTTCACTTCCGGTTTCCGTTGCTATGGACTCGGATGGGATTTTCAGCAAGGCCATGACAATTCGGTCCTCACATGCCATCAGTGTTCATTGTGTCATTCAGTGCGGCTGCTCTGCAGCAGAGGGGTTCCTGGTATTTCCGAGTCGGTATCTGGGGACCAGATATTTGTTGTCCAATAGTGATTTTGCCAACATCGCCATTGCGTCGCAATATAAAAACACCACAATAAAGTTAACAATTCTTTCATCTCCCAGCTATATTACATGGAAAGGTGTTAATTATACTGAAAATGAAGTTCTTCATATTGACCAAACTAAAGAATTTCAAACATTTCAGTTCAGTGCTACGGGATATCTCTTCGGTGTAATTGAAAGCAGTAACCCAATAGCTGTGATTTCGGGAAGTTATAGCGATTCCTCAATATTTGAAGCAAACAGTGCTATGGAATATATGATCCCAGTTAAAAATTTCGATTTCAAATATATCATACCAAACTTTGCTGAATCAAGGCAGGATACTTATCAATTTCAATTTCAGGACCATAATGAAAATTCGGTGACTATTCCGGGAATAGACGTTAAGCGGGGTGGAGGAACCGATTTGTTTTATTATGCTTACGGAAACCATCTACCATGCATAGCTAAAGCAAATGAAATAATGATGCCTGTCGTTTTTTCATCATACGAATCAACGTTTATGACATTAATACCATCAAAAGAACAATTTTCAAACGACTATAGATTTTTAACACCATCTACGTCATCGTTCCGCCATTACGTTGTCATGACGATACTAGCCAATCAGATTAACGGAATACTCATAGATAGCAAACCAATACAAAAATATCAAAATAACATGAAATCCGTCACAAACTCAGATACCGGAGAAGAATATATTACCATAACTATAGAAGTCTCCAATGGATTTCATCATATCTATCACACAGACTCGGATGTGACCTTTGGGTTAATACTTTATGGATATGGAACTAGTGAGAAAATATCATATGGATATCCAGCAGGACTTAGATTAAAATAACACTTCTATCATAGACACAATCTAGTTTCCATTCAAATGTATACATGTACATGATGTCATTTAAAAGTTAACCAATAACCCACACCTAATAAACATTACCCCATCCCCCTCCCAAATCCTCTTCAAAATACTCTATACATGCATCTTGACAATCTCTATTTCCAGTTTGAAAGGTCTGTTTCAACTTCTTTTCCATGAGAAAAATGTATCCATTGAAATTTGAAAAATATACATCTTTAATAGTGCTTTGTAAATTTGCATTTTATAATTCTGTTTTTGTTGTTGTTGAAACTTTTGTACATAATAACCTTTATACAAGAATTATTATACATTCCTTGAGCAATTTGTACAATGTGTTCATGTTTTAATTAAAATTTTCTAAGAAAAATACTGATTACTTGATATTTTCTTACAATAAGTCAGAAAATAAGTTCTAAAACAGTAACTTAACATCAAATTCATCCTGTACTTTTCTTCAGTTTTGAAGTTGACGGATTCAATTGATTATTCAAAATCGGTGTCGGTATCACAGGAACCAAACCTACAATCTGTGCACTAGATGACCCCGCTTCCTCCACACGTCGTTTTCTAATGTATGGTTTCACATTTCTTAATACGGAGGAATGATTCACAACTGCATTATCAACACCAAACTGACTCTGATGTTGAAATGATTCAAATACGTGGTGCTCAGCATACCCAACACCTGAACTGAGTGATGGTGAATTTTCAATCCTTTGTTTTTTAACATAGGGTTTCACATTTCCAGGAACATATGAAAAATTGACACCTGGCCTCATAACTCCACTCTGGTCCAGCTGAAATCCTGAAAAGTCACTTTGTGGATTTTCCACATTCGGGGCAACTTGTGAAATATTTGGAGAGTTAGAATGAAATGGATTTTCGCCATTAAAATTAACAATATTGTCTGTTGCTAAGTGCTGGTCATTTGCAGTATTACTTGTCAAACTGGAAGAACCCATTTCTCTTGAACTAGTTGTCTGATATGTTGAACTAGGTGGAATCTTTTTTGAAGAATGTTGTCTTTGGAAATACTTTCTGAAAATAAATTTTATCATCTGTGTTCAATTAGCAAAAAAGATTTCCCTAATACATAATGCTGTATTATTCACGAGGATTGTGTTCCTTTTGGCAAACCGTAATGTTGCTATGCATTGCTTGAATAAACTTTTCAATTTTGAAATGTGCACAATGCAGTTTGCTTCATGTAAATAATAGTATATTACTGTACCCTTAAAACTAACCAAGTTTAGAATAAAAGATCTCTTTAAAAGAATACATTAATTACATTGCTAATGCAAAAAAAATCTTTTAAGACTGCAGAACATTAACTGGCAAAATTGGAAATATACAGCTTATGTCATTTCTATCCGTTACAATCAAAATATTCAGTGACAGACAATGAAATGGGTGGGTACAATTCGACACGGACGTGGGGAAAACATCGGATTGAAACTGCAGATCGAAATTCATTTTCAATCCACCTGAGCTGTTTTCAAAGCAAAGAGTGAAAGTATGATCCAAAAATCATCTAATTTCAACTACCAAATACATATTGTTTGAAGTTCACATTAATATGAATTTTAGCTTATAATTTTAAGAACGCGAAAGAACATAGAAGACAAAGATTTTTTTCAGGAGATATTTGATTCTAAAAGGGGGGGGGGGGGGGGGGGGGGTGAATTTGGGGGGGGGGGGGGGGGGGGGTCGAGTCAGGTCATGGCTTAAGATGACAATATATATTATTTCTAGGATTATAAGACTACAGTGCATGAATTTTATACTTATTCTCAATGAAAACTGTTGGACAATATCATTGAAAAAATCGTTCACACCCCCATCCCAAAACACAAAGATATACATATATTTACCAAACAGAAATGAAACATTTGTCCCTTGAATATTAATTTATTTAAAACACTGGACAAAAGAAATTCAAACTGTACCAAAATTGAAATTATATATCTTCTGAGTCAATCAGTAATAATGTGCCTATATGCCTTCTAGCGTAGCTGAGGTGGATTGAAAATGAATTTCGATCTGCAATTTCAATCCAATGTTTTTCCCACGTCTGCGTCGAATTGCACCCACCCATTTCATTGTCTATCACTGAATGTTTTGATTGTAATGGATAGAAATGATGTAAGCTGTATATTTCCAATTTTGCCAGTTAATGTTCCGCGGTCTTAATAATGCTTCTTGAAGTTTCAATAATTTCAAATTGAAAAATATTTCACATTTCTGCACATAGAAATATTGTAAACAGGGAAATTTTTGCTCCAATTTTATTTTTGTCCCTTTCGCCCCACCCACAGGTGGGCAAATTTAAAACAGGGCGAATTTAATACACAGCATGATTTCTTAAGCAAAATTATAACTGGGCAAATTTAAAATGGGGCAAAATTGTTTCTAAGTGTGAAAGGGTGAAAATAAAATGGATCAAAAATGACCCTGTATACAATATTTCAACTAGTCAGCCTATGGACAATAACCTACTTTGACTGCTGTCTGCCTCCCTTACTCCACACCCTCCCAAAGGAGGGAAGCCAGGACTGATCTGTATTCTGTTGGTGATCAAAATTAGCACCAACTCTGTTAGCAGGGAGTTTCTTCTTCTTTTCTCTCTCCACTAAAAAATATTAAAACCCATATTAAGAGATCAAACTGTGCTACAGTACACATTTTATATGATTTAGGTAACTCAAGTTTATTTCATAATTTTTCTAAAATGTTTTATGCAGAGGGTAAGTAAAAGCAATTGAACTGTTCAGAGACCTGAAACTGGTAAGTTACTATTACTATTAAAAAAGGCACTTAAAAATATTTATATCATCATCCCCATTTGAATATTTGACACCTACATAATTAGTGATGTTGTAATGAAATCAAAAACAAACTGGGGTGTAATGAGCCTCCTTAAATCTAGAAATATGACAAAGTCATTGACTTACAGTGGGCCTTAAAGGTCTCCTCAGTAGGACCTATTTCATTACTAGTAGACTCCTCATTTGAAGACAACAGCCAGGGAGGAGGGGCACCTGAGTGGATGTTGCCCTCTTTACTGTTGTAAACCTGAATACAACAATCATTTCTACAGTATTTTATCAATACACATAATTCATTATAGATTGAAAAAGTACCTTATTAATATTGATTTTTTTTAATTATTAGACCTATTTTTTTTTTATTTTTATACTTTTTATGTTCTAAAAATACCATAAAATCTCTATTTTTTTTATGGAAAGTTGATTTTTGTTGTTTTGTGGTGCAAAGAGATCAATAAAATTGGGTCCTCCATGAAAAGTATAAAATTTAGAATACATAAAAATGCATATTTCCACCATGAAATCTAATCTGCTTGAACCAATTTTTTTTTTCCGCAAATGAAAATTTAACCCCACAAAAATATGATGTTTTAACAATATAATTACATGTATTATAGGGATGTCAACGAATAGTCAACTATTCGACTGTCAGTCGAATGGACCAATGATCGAATAATGAAACAACGTTCGAATATTAGATAAGTGCAAGAAAAGGGAGTGATAATGGAATTTTCATTTTAAAATTGAAAAAGGGTCCTTCCTCAAACTATACAGCTGCATGTATAGTGTACGTCCTAAGATGAATAAGAGCTAAAACACAGTCACAGTATATCAATAATTTTCCGCATTGTACATAAATTATGGAAAATACAGTAGTTACATACCTCGGTAATTATTTCTCAATCACTGACTTTTTTGTTATTGTACGTAGTAACTAATTACGCAACGCTATACTGGACTATGAAAATTATTTAATTGACTTCTGTCAATCATATTTATAAACTCTGGGAATTTCAAATACTTTTAGGAACAAACAACATTTGCATAATCGTGAAGTTTTAAAGTTAGATAATTATTAAAACAATAATCTTACATAAAAGACATTTTGATATATTATAGCTTGGACAATCATTAATTAAAGCACAGTATTTAACATTTTCATCGAAGGATTTGGATAGTGTGTGTTTACAATTCCCCATTTCCGATTTTTTTCAATTTTCCAATTTACAAAAAAACTGTGCTATAAAAAGAAATAATAAATGCTCCGAATAGTCGACTATCGTTCGAATAATGCAATCGAATGTTTGACTAAGGAAAATTAATATTTTGACATCCCTAAATTATTATATATAAAAAATATTTACTCTAAATTGCATTGTTTTCACAGGAGTAATATCATATCTATTTTTTAAGGATATTCTAAACTGATGATCATAAGTATATAAATCTGTACATAAATCTACTCACATGACTTCCTATGAATGTCAGTCCTTCACCTTTGGCTAGCAGGGTGGCTTTATTCTCTAGAACTGTCCCAGGAGTTACGTAATTCAAAACATTTCTTCTTTCAGGATTTGAATTCTGAATAATCTGGGGCTGTAGTTTTGTTCAGGAACAGATTATAATTAAAATGTTCAAATGATTTATAATTCACAATCATTAAGACCAGAGCTATGCACAAGTGATTTCTAAAATTGTGAATTTCTAATTCAATTTGATATACTGTTTTATACTTTTCATTTCAGCATATTTCTGTTGCAAAATTAAAATTACCAGAAAAACAAAATTTGATAAAATATCAAAATGGTATAGACTACAGATAGGATTTCACACACAAAAAAATTGTTGTCTATTTCAAATAATGTGTACAATAACTTACTTTTCCCACAGAGTTTTCAAGTACAATGTACTTGAAAACTCTGTGGGAAAAGTAAGTTATTTATTAATTTTGTTCTAAATCCACATTCAATCTATATTAAGAATACAATTTTCTCAAACAATGGTCTTGAAATCTCCCCCTTCTACTATGTCTACCTTTGACTCACATCCACTTTTACATGAAAACATTTCAATTCAAGGCTTTTAATTTTTGTTTACATGAATACATGCAAAGTATAAAATGACTTCATATATGGTTACATTATTAAGAGTTCCTGGTGCATAGCTCTAATTATAATGATTAATACATGATTTTGTTATGAGTGAGTGAGACATTCTGTTACCTATGATGCTCTGCTAAAAATGCATTACATTTCTCCTTATGACACATCTTGAAATGCTTGAATTCCCATCAGAAAATATAATAGATCAAAGTATCAGAAACGAGAAATTAGCTACCATACTTGGCTAGGAAAACTGGACAGAGATAAGAAAATGTTGTCAGTTTTGGTTTACAAAGTTGCTTTTACTAACACTAGACACTAGAGTTTTAGACCTAAAGTATACATTTAAGAAAGAATTTTTCCTTTGTATCACAGCTTTCCTAAAAACTGATAATTTTTTTTTTACATCAAGTGAAACATTTATAGGCCATAGATCAATATTCAAAACCATAGGAGATGGCAATGCATTGCCACTCTTTTCAAATCAGTATGCAGTTAAACAGAAAGGCTACCATTCTTATTCAAATGAATAAATGACATGAAATACATGAAGACTATGCATTTTTACTTAAAGCTTAGTTGACTGTCTCCAGTCATCAAAGTCAATTCTGTCCCTATACATGAAAATGTTAATTACTGATAGGAATGCCTCAATAAAAGATTACTATAACCCTCACACAGAATTGACTTTAATTGACCCTGACACAGAATTAACCCTGATTGACCCTGACACAGAATTAATCCTGATTTTATGGATACGTTTCAGGCCCCACACACCTGCACCATGGAGAACTGCTCTGACTGCACCATTTGTTTCCTAACTGCCTCTGTGATTTTAATCCTAATTGCTGACTGGAAAAAAATTTTTTGGAAAATTTAACATCTTCCATCTATCCTCTTACATGTATGTGAAAGAAGTTTTTGCATCAAATTATTAATGTGGTGGAATTACAAAAATAATGATGGCAAACACTTAAAATCTAATACCTTTTCTATTTTCTCCTTTCTTGTGGCATCATGTTTCTTTGCATAAATGGCAACTTTCTCTTGAAACCTGCAGAATATTTCATTTTTGTATCAAAGACTCATATTTTTAATTTTCATTCACCAATGCGATTATAAAGAGCTTTCTAGACTCCTTCACAACTTTAATGTACCGGTAAATATCCACAACAAATGATTGAATGGGCATAATTGTTTTTCTCTTATATTATTCATTCTGACAACATGTAAAATTTTCCATTTATCAGATTACTTTACAAAGTCCAACAAGAGGCCCATGGGCCACATCGCTCACCTGAGTAACTAGGGTGATGCAGATCTTTACCAGATTCCCCCTCTTGCTATACCTATCATGCCCAACAACCCCCTTCCCTTTATTATTTTAAAACTTTAGAATCTACACTATCTAAGGATGCTTTCACATAAGTTTCAGCTTTCCTGGCCCAGTGGTTCTTGAGAAGAAGATTTTTAAAGATTTGTTCTATATATTTCTATGTAAAAATTGGATTCCCTATTGTGGCCCCGCCCTACCCCCGGTCATCACGTTTTCATTGACATTCAAACTTTTTTTTTAACAATTTAATATCTACACTACCCAAGGATGCTTCCACATAAGTTTCAGCTTTCCTGGCCCAGTGGTTCTTGAGAAGAAGATTTTTAAAGATTTGTTCTATATATTTCTATGTAAACCTTGGATTCCCTATTGTGGCCCCGCCCTACCCCCGGGGGTCATGCTTTTCAAAATTTAATATCTACACTACCCAAGGATGCTTCCACATAAGTTTCAGCTTTTCTGGCCCAGTGGTTCTTGAGAAGAAGATTTTTAAAGATTAATTCTATATATTTCAATGTAAAACTTGGATTCCCTATTGTGGCCCCGCCCTACCCCCGGGGGTCATGATTTTAACAATTTAATATCTACACTACCCAAGGATGCTTCCACATAAGTTTCAGCTTTCCTGGCCCAGTGGTTCTTGAGAAGAAGATTTTTTAGTGACCCCACCCTATTTTTGTCTTTTCTTGATTATCTCCCCTTGTAAGGGGACTTGGCCCTTCATTTTAACAATTTAAACTTCCCTTCACCCAAGGATGCTTTGTACCAAGTTTGGTTAAAATTGGCCCATTGGTTCTTGAGAAGAAGTCGAAAATGTGAAAAGTTTACAGACGGACGGACGGACAGACGGACGGACAGACGGACAGACAGACGGACAGACGGACGGACGACGGACAAAATGTGATCAGAAAAGCTCACTTGAGCCTTCGGCTCAGGTGAGCTAAAAACAAATAGACAAATTAAGAAAAAAAAAAATCTAAAAATTTTATCCAATGAAAATTGGTTTTAATTATTTACTTCTTCAGGTCCTCCTCTGGCAAGTGGAATAGATCTGGATGTCTTTTGCTCTCATCCACTTTGTTTTCATAGAAGAAATTGTACATTTTCCTCTTATGTTCAAAACTACAATAAAAAATGATGCAA
Source organism: Saccostrea cuccullata (assembly GCF_032062105.1). Taxonomy (NCBI): domain Eukaryota; kingdom Metazoa; phylum Mollusca; class Bivalvia; order Ostreida; family Ostreidae; genus Saccostrea; species Saccostrea cuccullata. The sequence continues at coordinate 93,128 of NW_026926569.1, read as the reverse complement.
GTGAAATACATTTAAAATGTTTATTAATCTTATTATACAATAGATACAATACCTGTATTAAACTCTGTCAGATCAAAAAGTAGCTTCTAGAAGGTGTGAAGTACATGTACAAGCAGAAAAATTGACTTGTGAAAAAAACAAAAAAACTGAAGTGACGTTCTACCAAATCACAATACCAAAAGACCTTTGTTGATGCTGAATAATGACTATTAGTGTTCTAAAGCTTTAAGAACACTAAAAATGTACACAATAAATCAGTCACGTAAAATTTCATTTCTTTCACAATTTTTTTTTTTTGGTTATACCTTGCTATATGTTCGATGAGACCACCATATTTAACAGTACATGTGTCAAGCTCCATGTGTTTAATATACTCCTCCGCACAAAAATGGCACCAAAACTTGGCTCCTCTTTCATAATGTGCACTTTCAATTTGTGGAGATTCTAAGGAGGACCTGGCTTCAGTTATCTATAAAAGGATTAATACACAAATAATAATTAAATTGAAATAAGTAAGTGTAATATTGTTACAACCTCCTACAGACATCTTAATCTACGTTATCTAAATATATATATATATATATTGTTCCCAAGCCTAAGTACTTAAATTGTAGACAGAACCTTCTCTAGAACAAGATTTCATCCTACAGTCCTGGTGGTGACAAGCCAGGGAGATAGTTCTACCATTCTTACTACTCATCTAATTGTATTTAACATATTATCAAATGATTCATGCAGTTTTAAGAAGCAAATTGAAATTAAAAGCTTGAAGGTTTTTCCTACAAATAATTGCATTCTACCGAAGTAATACTCCATGATCCTCAAATATATAAATCTCCTTTTTGAGATAAAGAAATGGTCCACCATTTCAATAACTTTATATTCCCTTAATTAAAGCAATTATAGCTAGCACTGCAAGCTCCAAAAGTAACTACATGTACTGGCAATCATTCCGACTGTGGAAATTGCTCCAAATTATTTTTTTTCAGGAGTAAAGTCTGGAACCACAATATATCCCAAATAAATTCAAATGAATTTATCTTTATTTAAATCCCTGTGCGGTATGTTTAACTTTTTCTTCTCTCCTGTTAAAATCACTTCCCTTGGTAGCTGCAGAACTGTAGCTATCCAAAAAGATTATTCATAGACCAGAAAGGTACATTGCCACCCATTTGAAAAAATATATGTTTATTAAACACAAACAAGTGCGCTGTTTGAATAAGCAGTGATGCATTTGATGATTTTATCAAGCTCAGATATGCATATTTACAAATCTGCTATCAATTTACGAGTACTTGAATACGAAAGAAACATCGTAGTCTTTATAAATAGAAACCGATTTTCTTGATTGTACTAACATTTTCTTATAACTTAGTGTTTTTTAAGTTATATAATAAGGAAAAGAATCAATATGTCATATTGATTCCCGACATGCAATGATCAGATGCATGTGTACCGTATTTATTAGAGGTCCTCTTCCCTCGTCCGAAAAGTCTCACATCCACTGACATTTTCTTCTTCGTTTCGATTTTTTGCTTATAAAATGATGCCTTTACTTTAATTCGGTTATACTCTAGTTGTAGAGCGCATCTTGACAATCTTGTAGTTATGATAAACCGGTATGTCGATGATGCAATGTATCCAACATACACAGTATCAAATATCTGTCCCACCTGTTTGTTTACGCGGCAACGAAACTCCCCTTCTCAACGAAAGAGCGCACCAAGAAAGATAATCTCGAAACTTGCATATTAGTGCAGATGTCAACTACAAGAGTACATGTACTTAATTCATAGAGGGGTAAGGAAATTATTGATATCTACACTTTTTATTGACTTAGGTAAGAATTTGGAGAAATTTATCCAAAACAGAGCGCAACTTTTTGTGCCCAATAAATATACAGGTTTTTGCTGTGGGTGGCGCTGAAGTTCTCTGGCTGTCCAACCCTATTTTTTCAGACCAGTGAGCTACAGATCTGCAGCTACTCCCTTGGCTGTCTGTCGCTGTGTCTTGTGTTAGGTTAATCATGTTATACATGTAATATCACTAAATTTTATGAAATCTAAGAGGTTTTTAAGTGAGTGTCAATCAAAATTTACATTTGGATGGGACTAGAATTTAAAAAAAAAGCATTAGATCTTTCAATAATTTTTTTTTTAAAGACATGTTAGCCTTGTGTGGTTAGAAGAGGTGGACTAAGTAATGACAAAAATACAATGACAAAAGACAATAAAGACAAAGCAAATGATGGGATTAAAAAAAACATGACCAGAAAAACTAAGGTGATCTGAAAAGAACATGAAAGAGTTGTCCGCCATGAATCACAAGCATTTGGTACCTTTTTCATAAACTTTTCCAGTATATTATTAACTACATTTTGATGTCTGATAGAATAAATATGTTTCCTCTTCTTTTTATGGCTGAAACGACACAGAGAACAATACTGGAATTGTTTAAACATTACAAACACAAGGGAAAATGTTGGTATCGTTTGTTATGATTTTCGTTTTTCCGCCATGTTGACTTATGAAATTTGATTTCTTTTACAGAAGAGTTCCAAAGTAATTTTCTAATTCGGGAAGGTAAATATTGAGAGAAATTTGCACTGACACTGATCAAAAATGACTTATGGCAAACTGTTTTGTTAATTTTTAAGTAAATTACCAATAAGAACCAGAGAATGAAACATTTTATAGTTATTTCCGATAAAATTAAATCAAAGAATGTTTGATTTCGAATTTCCTCATCATTGTGTTTTGAAGTTTATTATTTTCCTTCTTTAATTTCAATGACTGAATAATCAAAAACTTTATCTTATCTTTTTATTCATTTTTGAATCAAAGTCATTAATTTAATCTGTTACTATTTTCAGGACATATATCATAAGGAGTGAATTATTTGTATGTTGAATTTAAGATATTTCAGAAAAATTAACCATCAATTTTTCTAAAACCAATATTCTGTTTTCTTTAAAGGACTTAAAAGCTATACAAGCAATCATGCCAGGGGCACTCATTGACCGACCAAAGATGACAAAGACAATGTACCAGGCCTTGAAAAGGCATATAATGAAGGAAAGAGAAAGGAAAAAACAGGGTGATTAATTTTTTTTGGAAAATAATTAAGTGAAAGAGATGTTGATTGTTTAAATGAAAATTATCAATACATATAAAGATGTCTATATTTTATAATATGTGTGAACAGAAGAAAGAATGATTCAATTTATATTTAAGACACAAAACAAATATATTTTAATGCTTAAGATAAGATGAATGTTTCTAGTTTCACATTTCACAAACTTTTCAATAATTATTTTCACAAATAGCACAAGAGCAAGATGCAATAATGATGGAAAGATTGAAGAAAGAAGAAGAGATGAGGAAGAAAAAAGAACAAGAGGACAGTTTAACTTTGGAACAAACAAAAGAACAGGTATAACTTTGTTTATTTTTTTAATCCATTGGTATTTAATGTTTAACCGAAATCAATGTAATAATGTTTTTTCTGCAATTAAAGTTCAACTATGTAACTGAACAAACTTTTCATAAAACAATCTTCAGAAAGAATTTTTTTATTTTTCTTTTTATGTAAGATTGCCCAACTTGACAAAAAGATGGAAGAACTTAAGACAGAGAAGCATGAACTGTTCTCACAGCTGAAGAAAGTTTTGCACCAAGAAGACGAGAGTCGTAAAAAAGCTCAGTTGAAAGAACAAAGGTAGAAAATAAAGAATGCTTTTAGGGGTTTACAGCATACATTTTTTAAACAAGTGAATTGAAAGAACAAAGGTAGAATATAAATCATTGAGTGTTAATTACAGCCAACATTTTCATTAAGAATTATACTGTAGGTATTTTTTTATAGATATTAAAGGGAAAACTAGACATTCAGACTGTTAAGTTGAGTCCAAATTGATGAGGAAGGGGGGGGGGGCAAAATTGCACAAAAAACTCTTCCAATTGACAAATTTATAAAGGGATAATGGGCACTTTTGTCGTAAAGAGTTAATCATGGATTAAGCAAATTAATTTTGATAATTTACAGATAAAAGAGACTTTGAAACATTATTTTAGTATATTTCGTAGAGAATCAATGCATAAGGACTTTTTTCCCAGGATTTCATAAAGAGAAAAAAAGTTCTTGACATTTTGATTCTTTTGATGGGCAGATCAGGGGTTTTCCTGGCTTATTTTTGGGTCCGTTTACCGGACCCATTCCCAATCAAAAAATCAGCCATATTTTCCCAATTCTGAATCTTTTTTTCCCAATTTTGTACCCTTAGAAAATTTTTTAAGTGAGTTCAGAAAGAAATGAAATATTTGTTTCCCTGCAAGACGTCTGAAAATCTCAACAGGTGTCAACATGCGATCGGATCATCGAGCTATAAATATTAGTGATGCAACACATTTGGTAAATCACCTACGATGTTAAATGACTAGTTATTAAATCACATGTTTCATTTAAGTCACATAAATCCTATACTGATCATTTAAAGATTGTACATAGTTATCATGAAAGTTGTATTGAGCTTATTCCAAAGTTACTGTGGACTTCCTTGCATTGTCTAAAAATAGGAAGGGTTTGACTAATTTGCCTAAACGCACAAAATCTGTCATCCTACTTTTCTATCTTCCTTCTCATTAATATAAGCCTATTCAGACATATTATGTTTTTATTTCTTTGGTATAATTAGTGTTACTACACACTAAAATCAATATAGATAACAATTAACTTCATAAAGATTATTTCAAAGTATTTTTAAAGTTATTTTTTACTCCAATCATGAATGCAAAGTACAACAAAACAATGTTTTCCTGCATTTTTTTTTTTATTATTCAACAAGAAAAAATTATATTATTCTCAGTTGTGAATGGAATAATTTATATAAAAACTAAAAAAAATTCTTAATTTTTTTTTCCTTATTTCACCCATGATCAATAAAACTTAAAAATACTATATTTTCTTAAATTTTTCATTTTCCAATTAAAATTATAATACCCGTTTAAACATTTTTTTTTACATGAATACACGTGTATATAGCAATAAAACTATTTTCTGCATTTTTTTCTTATTATCCAATAATAGCTGAATAATGTGCAGCTCTTTATATCTGTCTACAGTTGTTCACTCTGTTGTAAAACAAGACACTTTTGGTCCCATCATTTTCATTTATATAGGAAAATAACAAAATTGTTCCTTTTTAAAATTTTCCCAATTTGAACGCATTTTGCGTCAATTTTCCCAATTCTACGGACCCCGGACCCTGTTGAAAAATGGTAGGAAAACCCCTGGCAGATTGATTAGATGTATACAGTGTGTTCCATTTGATTTATGCAGTGAGTTGCAGATTATGCAGCACAGTACAGTCCTAGGTCTGCCTCATGCCATGTCTGGTCGTCCTATGTTATACAGACCGCCCCAGCCAACCAGCATGGTTCAGGTACGCTTGTATTAAATAACACTTTACTTCAAAGGAAAAAAGTTTTGCATGCAAAGAATGTTGTACTTCATTAAATTGATCACATCACACACTTCTTTTTTTAAGTTAAAAGTAATAATTTAATTTCTGTGTTGCCAAGAATTTTAGTAGCTAAAGAGGTAATATTTTTTAAGGAACAAAATTTAAATTTTCAGTACCATTTGATAATATTATCAGATTATTAAGATAAACTTTTATTTCTATCATTTTATAGCCAGTGAGCATGAAAAGAGGACGTAGCCCCTCTCCCCCACCCTCACAGTCCTATCAGTATAGCAACAAAATGATGGCTGTAGAGAAGCCACACCCTTATCCCCACTCCACACAGCCTGACTACAGTAAGTAAATATTTTTCATTTCAACCCCAATAAAGTCAAGATGAGCTTGTGGTATACTTCCAGCATTGGTGTCTGCATCCCAGTTAAAGTTGAATGAGCAGATCCATTCCCATGTAACTTGAAGCCCATTCTTGACCAGACTGGCATGGGTGATACATCTAGGTATGCACACTACTTGGCTTGCTTTGTATGCTGGATCTGACCTACATTTCCATTTGAGATTCAATTATTTTTTTTGGAACAAGTGCATACCCAAGTAACTATATGCCCTATCTGGATCAAACTTTTTAGCTCACCTGAGCCGAAGGCTCAAGTGAGCTTTTCTGATCACATTTTGTCCGGCGTCCGTCTGTCTGTCCGTCCCTCTGTCTGTCCGTCTGTCTGTAAACTTTTCACATTTTCGACTCCTTCTTAAGAACTGCTGGGCTAATTTCAACCAAACTTGCCACAAAGCATCCTTGGGTGAGGGGGATTCAAGTTTCTTCAAATGAAGGGCCACACCCTCATACAAGGAAAGATTATTGGGAATTAATCAAAATTTGGTGGCATATTTTAAAATCTTCTTCTCAAGAACCACAGTGCCAGGAAAGATGAAACTCATGGGGAAACATCCTCAGGTAGTGTAGATTCAAATTTGTTCAAATCATTACGCCCAGGGCCAAAATGGCCGACCAAAGTTTTACATAGAAATATATAGGAAAATTCATTAAAAATCTTCTTCTCAAGAATGACAAAGCCATAATTCATCATATTTATATGGAAGCATGCTCAGGTAGTGTAGATTCAAGTTTGTTCAATTCATGACCCCCGGGGGTAGGGCGGGGCCAAAATGGCCGACCAAAGTTTTACATAGAAATGTACAGGAAAATTCTTTAAAAATCTTCTTCTCAAGAATGACAAAGCCATAATTCATCATATTTGTATGAAAGCATGTTCAGATAGTGTAGATTCAAGTTTGTTCAAATCATGACCCCCCGGGGTAGGGCGGGGCCAAAATGGCCGACCAAAGTTTAACATAGAAATATATAGGAAAATTCTTTTAAAATCTTCTTCTCAAGAATGACATTGCCATTATTGATCATATTTATTTGGGATCATGCTCAGGTAGTGTAGATTCAAGTTTGTTCAAATCATGACCCCCGGGGGTAGGGCGGGGCCAAAATGGCCGACCAAAGTTTTACATAGAAATATATAGGAAAATTCTTTAAAAATCTTCTTCTCAAGAATGACAAAGCCATAATTCATCATATTTATGTGGAAGCATGTTCAGGTAGTGTAGATTCAAGTTTGTTCAAATTATGACCCCCGGGGGTAGGGCGGGGCCAAAATGGCTGACCAAAGTTTTACATAGAAATATATAGGAAAATTCTTTAAAAATCTTCTTCTCAAGAATGACAAAGCCATAATTCATCATATTTATGTGGAAGCATGCTCAGGTAGTGTAAATTCAAGTTTCTTCAAATCATGACCCCCGGAGGTAGGGCGGGGCCAAAATGGCCGACAAAAGTTTTACATAGAAATACATTGTATATAGGAAAATTCTTTAAACATCTTCTTCTCAAGAATGACAAAGCTATAATTCATCATATTTATATGGAAGCATGCTCAGGTAGTGTAGATTCAAATTTGTTCAAATTATGACCCCTGGAGGTAGGGCGTGGCCAAAATGGCTGACCAAAGTTTTACTTAGAAATATATAGGAAAATTCTTTAAAAATCTTCTTCTCAAGAATGACAAAGCCATAATTCATCATATTTAAATGGAAGCATGCTCAAGTAGTGTAGATTCAAGTTTGTCCAAATCATGACCCCCGGGGGTAGGGCGGGGCCAAAATGGCCGACCAAAGTTTTACATAGAAATATATAGGAAAATTCTTTAAAAATCTTCTTCTCAAGAATGACAAAGCCATAATTCATCATATTTATATCTAAGCATGCTCAAATAGTGTAGATTCAAATTTGTTCAAATCATGACCCCCGGGTGTAGTGCGGGGCCAAAATGGCCGACCAAAGTTTAAAGATATATATAGGAAAATTCTTTAAAAATCATTTTCTAAAAAATAGCAAATCCATGATTGGTCATGGGAATACTTTTGGATTTAAACTTTACAATAAAAAGCCATTTTCTACTTTTTCCTACCCTTAGTGCTCAGGTGAGCGATGTGGCCCATGGGCCTCTTGTTTGTTTTTTTAATTCAATGAAATTAGCAAACAAACAAAGAAAAGAAAGATAAATTTAGAACATAAGAATTTCATCAAACTGATTATAAAATATATATGTTTAACAATGAGAGGCAGTACAGTTTTTCTGACTTTGATACTTCCAGATAGAACAAGTTTCATATTGATTTACCCATATGAAAACAGCACCAGTGGCATAATAAGTACTTGTTATTTCCATGGAATTTCAAGACAATAAAAATTTCTGTATGATTGTAATTGCTCCTCTATGCTGGTGATAGAAGAATGACATATTTCCATCTGATCATTCAGTATATTTAAGAGAGAGAAACCTACTGGTCTTTAACAATGTTTAAGCCTTATAAAATATTTTCTTCTGTACTGTTTTAACATTTTTTTTACAGAGCAGCCCTCTAACTTCCCCCAGACCCAGGCTGGACCTGTGTACCCCAGTCAGTCGGCTTCTAGTCATGCCTATCAGCAGGCGGGCTATGTCCCCAGTAAGTCTCCGGTCAAGTACAACCCCGGGGGACAGTCCGCGTTCTCCTCCTACTCCAATCCCTACGCACATCAGCAATCCAAACAGCTCCAAGAGTCTGGTTACCCAGGGTACAGGATGCAGCAACCAGGTGTGAACATTCCACAAGATCTAGAGTTGAAAGCATGAATTGTACACCAACTTCTATTTACAAGATAGTAAAATCTGTGACTTTCACTACCTAACCTTTTTTGAGTCAGAAGTATTTATCGACATTTAACCATATATATTCAATTTTGTTTTTTTTTTTTATTTTCTAAGTTGTGAAAAATTAATAGTGGTTTATGGATTATCAGGCTGAGCAATCGGGAGATAAGAATTCTTGCAAAAAATAGTTGGTTTACAGTAATATACTATAAGCAAACGTATTCAGAATTCTTTGGGATATTTTTAACCTTGAAGTTCTGATATAATCATTATTCCCCACACAAAAGGTTGAACTTTATTGACCGAACAATTTTTGCATAAGATATCCTGTCGGTTTGAAGAAAATTATTTGTCATCATGTTGTCTTTTCTATTTTAGGTTATATAGCCACTCAACATGGCTCAAATATCCCCCTGCAGAAACAACTTGAACATGCCAATCAGCAATCTGGTTTTAATGAAGAAAAATATAAATTGCAACAAGTATGTGTTCTATATGATTGTCTCTATCTCATTTTATTTAGGGTGTGTGTGTCTTAATTGAGTTTGTTTATTGTATAATGTTTTGTTTTAATACTATTATGAGTAAAATAATGATATTAAGTAATACTGTACATGTATATGAGTCTATTCTCTATTAATAAGATGTATTAAAAGTGAACTTTAATTAATGATATTCACTTGATGATTTTTTTTTTTCATTTTATTAGCAGGGATCAGCCATCAGAGGCGTTGCACCAATGGCAGCACAGCAACCCATCATGCACCAGTCATTGCAAATGCAGCAGCAGCAACAGCAGTCTAAGGCAAGATTTTACTGTCTCATACAATTTGTTCTAAGTACCATGACTTTGTCCCTTTGCTGAAATAGTTCAGGAAAAAATATCTGCATTCAGCTGTTTGGCCAGTTCCAAATTTTGACTAGTTCCGAATGATTATTAATTTAAGAGCTGATAATCAATATATTCAAAGATGTAAAAAGAAATTGATACCTACATGTATGGTAAGAAGGCTTATGATTTATTTATAAGGGATTACCATTTCATCAAGTAACAAAATTTAGGTACATGTTTATCATTGTTTATAAAAATCAAATCCTATCATTTATTAATTACATGAATTCATTCTGGGTTTTCCATCCCTTTAAAAAACTTCCTTATTTACATTGAAATTCCTGTTATTTAAGGCATGCATATCATGACATTGGTTTAGAATTGGCTCAAACTAATAATGAAATACAGTCAAAACCTCATTATTTGAAACTTTGTGTTACATGTACCAGAATATTAAATTATATGAAACTTTTAGATACCCAAGTATTTATATCTATAAATATTTATAAATTAGATAAAAATAAAACAAACAAACAAAAAGCTGATATTTGAGATACATGTAAGTTAAATAAACTGTAATTTGTTTTTCAGGGCAGTATTGTAACTGGTTATGCTGCTAGGGGCCAGACCCCTAACTCCACCACCCAGTACCAGCCCCCCAATATAAATCAGGTCAGTAGCAGGACCAATGATTAGAGTTGGGTATTGCGAAGGAAATCCATATTGCGATATATTGCAATATTTTACTTTGAATATTGCAATATATTGCAATATATTGTAGATTAATTATCATAAATAAATTTGAGCAGAATGTTTGAAATGCTGTCAAGTTCAAAGACTATTTGAATTTATCTTTAAGTTTAAAAGCGGGAGGAGGGATAAGACATTGATTGCACACCAAATTAGCACTTTACTTTTAATCAACTTCCAGGTAAAATAGTAAAACAAGATGAACTCTCTTGGAGAATTTTAACATTGAAATAAAATTTTTTACAGATTATGTAATCTTTTTTCATTGAATTCTTTTTTTTTGGGGGGGGGGGGGTTTAATAAGTAATAAAATGTTATTAAAGATTAAAACAATATACAGATTAGGCCTATATGAAAATAATTTTCGTGTGGTTACAAAATAAAATTTAAAAAACCAGAAAGAAATTGACCTGTTTTCGTGCGTTTTGGTAATTTAGTCTAACCCGACCTAATTTCACATCAAGACGTACAATCAGGAAATGGCCTGTTTTAATATATACATGCTCCTGCTATAGCATAAGGTGTTTAAAATGGCATGAAAGTTATTAAAAATAATTCAAACAACACTGCTACAAGTGAAAACATGGATGACCATTTACTTGTAATATGTACATGTATATTTAACTTGACATTTCACCGCGATGTCGATCGTGTAGATTCAATGTGAGATTTTGAGAACCGCAATGCATATGGTATACACCCTGTAAAAATGTTTTATATATTTTCTTCCTTATAAATTTTATTTTAAAGTCTTATGAATTAGTACTTTTATTTCAAAGTAAGATATTCAAAACTGCAACAGTGAATTCAAAGCTTCCACCCCCCTCTCTCTCTCCTCTCTCTTTCTCTCCCGAACGAAACTGACGAAGAATTCTTTCAAAGAGAAAGAAAAAAGACTTAGAAGTTTCCAGTTTTATTTTAACAGTTTCTACAATAAAGGAGGTTTTTATATATTTTTATAAATATCGTGAAATACCGGTATCTGATTTTCATATCGCGATATATTATCGTGGTGGATAATACCGCAATATACCGATATACCGGTAATATTGCACACCCCTACCAATGATGGTCTAAATGACTTTTAATTTGACACTGAAGTGGTGAAGAATTCTGTAATTACATAATATGTAAAGTAAACAGGAAAGTGACTACATATATACCATTGTGTAATTAGTGCATTTTTACCATATGCACATATAGCTTGATTGAAGTTTGTGTCCCATTTTATAGTTTAAGTCATTACGTTATGACAATAGACAATAGTTTATTCTCATAAACTGTACAAAACAATGTAGAGAGGATATTTCATAAAGTATTTACAATAAAGCATGGATGAGACAAAGAAAAAAAAAGTGTTGAAAATTTATTAAGTTAATGTTGTTTATAAAGCTCATCATACTGTCAAAGAAAACCTGCAAATGCAAAATTATGTTTGTCCTTTGATTTCCTTTGCATTGTTAAAACCTACTACTTTAAAATCTGACGATGTCTGATCAAAACATCTGACCCAATAAATTTCTATTTTTTTATCACAGCCAAATTACACCAATCAGTCCAGACCCCAGCATCACATGAGTGGTCAGCATCCGGGAAGATATTTTTGAGAAAAATGCCTTCACCACGGGGTCAGCACGCTTCACTGCAGATTCATGGAGACTAGGTGTACACTGAGAACAGTTGAAGGTCATCAGTTGGAAATGAATATTGGTCACGTTTTGTTGTTGTTGTACAATATAGTCATTTAAAGTAAGCCCTCAGTTATAATGAGGTTATTGTCAGTATGCTTGTTTTTTTCACAAGGGAAACAGCTTTATTGTTTTCATGGCTGTTGGTTGATCCAATTTTTCAAATTTGGACTGATTGACAACGTTTGTCCATCTTACTCATATTACTTATATAACATTACATAACTTACATAACATGACATACAGAGATATGTAAAATATTTATTTTTAGCACACTTAAATTTTTTATTTTAATGAAAATGTTTTTGTTTTTTTTAAATTTTAAAACTTAAGATTTTTTGGGGTGGGGGGGGGGGGGCAGAATACTCACTCAGATGTACTAATTCTGACTTTGTAAATAGGAATATGGTACTCCCTAAATCATGATCTTCAAATTCATCTACGATGAATTGAAAAAGTGGACAATCTTTCTACAAAAACTAAGTGAAATGAAGTTTGATATCTGGAACACTGATATCTTGAATACCATGACTATGTTGAAGCGATTCGGAAGTTCCTGCCCCTTATTATTAGTATTTTATTCCGATATCTATAATCATCAGATGTTTTTTCTCAAAGCCTCCATTTTCAAGATAAGAAGGTTTGACTGTATTAAGCTTTAGCATTTTCTTAAACCAATGAGAAATCCCTTTCCTCTAACTTACTTGTTAATTAAGATGACAAGCCAGACCTTTAGAATAGGGCCTAAACTGTTTCAAATGCATTGTACAAAATATTGTAATACAGTTAAAGCAAATATGATAGATATGATATGTAATGTTCTTTTTAATTCTGATAATGACATATTTTCTTTTTCAATTCTGAATTGTTCAGAAGTTGGTGGAAAAATGTGAATTTATCACATGTTTTCCCTGAAACATTTATTTTTGAAAATATTACTATGTGCATTGCTGAAAGATAATGAGTTCAAGATCATGTCAAATTTGGATTTTTCCATTGTGAGTTATTGCCTTGTTGTATAGCATAAATATTGTAAGTGCTGATTATGTTACAATCCAATGTATATATTGTAATATTGTATTAAAATAGTTAAAGTATTTTTGTTTGTTATTTTTGAAATTCACCGAATTACATTAACAGTGTAGATTTTGTGGTTTTGTTTAGATTAAGGACAGAAACTGGTATATGAATTGACAGTTCGCTATGCGTTGCTACAGATGCAAACAAGTTCAATAATTTAGTAAAGTGAATGGGTGAAGGGGAGGTGCCTATGCCGGACGTGGAGACTGGTCTTTTGGATGCGACCATATAAAATTTGGATGGGGGAGGGTTGGTACAGGGAAAAAAAATTCATTACTGCTTAATGGCCTTTAGTGCCAAGTATATGGCTAATATTTGCAGCCCTCCACCTGACGTTAAACAACAAACAAAGCTTGTATAAGAGTAGTTTTCTTTTATATGGATTTCGAAGAGAAGAGTTGTGCCCCGTTTTCCTCCCAAACGGGCGATTTTTGTTGGTGGATGCACCTGACATTGAACATCCTTTGAGTAAATTACTTTGACTGTAAAATGCAACATCATTAATTCTTTAATACAGCAATGACCTTCAAGCTTCAGATGAATTAATTACCAATTCATTGCATCGAACGGGGAATGCATCGTCTGCAATCGCATCCCCTTTTGAACATCGAAAAAGGTGTTGAATTCCTGTGTTTCAAGTTATTCATGTACCGACTATGTAATGTAAACAGGAAAGTTACTGCAGCAATAAAGGATCAGCGGTAGGTATTAATAATTAACACAGAAGTGGATATGCGTGAAATTTCTTTGATAAAAGGTTTGATCCACCCATCCTCTTTTTCTGTTGAAAAAGACAAAAACGTGACGTCATCATAACAGGACCGCTTAAACGTAACAATCGTTGTGACGCAACAATCGTCACTACAACAAAAAGCGAAGTCGAGTGGCAAAACACAGATCTAGGTAAAAGTCAACGATTTATAACTGTCTTTTTTCGTACCATGGACTATAACGCAGTTTTGGATTTTGGAGAGAACCCTGTCACAGATGTGGTAAGTTTTTAAATTAAATCCTTTTTTTTGTAAATCTTGTTCTTCCTAATATTTCAATGATGTGGACCCCCCCCCCCTCCTTTCCAGGAATAAAATCATGGAGCTGGCCCTGTGGTATTCGGCTTTTAAATATCTTCAAGGGCCTTTCAGTTGGGAAGAACGAGGGGGGTATCTCCGAACATTGGACACTATATCACAAAAAGAAAAACTTGACAAGCAAAACAAAAAAGTTTTCTATGCATGTATACTGTTAATCGGCAAATTTATGGAATGTAGTTTTTATTACCATACAATAGGCGTCGGAATCGGGAAGGGGGGGGGGGGTCTTAGGGGGCTTATGTACGTAGCAACAACAGTTTCATTGAAAGGCCGGTTCCATCCCCCACTGTTTGTTGCAGTATACTAGTAGTCAAAGAAGGGTTAGTGGTAGCATATGAAACTGAAACAATTTCGATCTTAACTACCACTGAAATAGGATTTTCAGGGTTTGAAAATATTTTCCAATGCTTGTCAATTTTTTTTTTTAGGTTTGAAATTTTTCTCTTTCAATTAGCCTCCTTCCCCCTTTCAGTTTACTTCTTCCGCCTATTCATGCCTTCAGAATTCAATCAGATTTTTTTTGACAACTGCCCCTGAATCTTTTCAATGCAATCAATTTATCAAATATTTACAACGTATTGTTCAAATGAATATTTCCAGGACACAAAACTCAAGATCCTAAAGTTTGATTATTCATGGGTTGATGCTGTAGAAGAGGAAGAAAGGCGTATAGAGGTACAGAATAATTATCGATGTATAAGTTAGCTTATAGAAATTATCTATGTATAAGTTATATAGTAAAAATTATACATGATGCATAATAGAAATTGTCTGTGTTTAAGTTACAGAATTTAACTATAAAGAAATTTATATCGTATAACATAAGTTGAAATATAAGAAATTATATATTAGTTATATAATAGAAATTATATACGAGTGTGATGCGTAATATATAATGAACTTCTTTTGATTAACAACAGATTTTTACTTTTTAGAAATTAGAATACCTTTATTTTATGAATGGTTTAAAATGTTTACGTTTTTTTTTCCCAACAACTTAACATCAAACACGGTTTTAACAACATGCTTAAAATGAATTCACGCTGAAAGCGACGTGATTTCATTATCAATCCTCTGGTATTTAACATACCGGGGGTTGTTATCTTAAGAGATATATCGAATAACCTTAAAGAATATAACAAATCAAAATGGCATGTTCCTGAAACCTCGCTATTAGCATGATTTACTGTATAATTTTGTGACAATGGTTTTTGTAAGATCATGAAATAAACTTCAGCCATTTTCATGTTGATGTTTTATATTAACCCGACTTTTTTTTATCCCCCCTCTCCTTGAAAAGCGGAAGGGTATATAGTAATTGGTATGTCCGTCCGTTAATCCGTCTAGCAGTCCGTCCGTCTGTCTGTCTGTTACGCTTTGGGGTACCCATCTCTTATCCGCAACTCCTTTTGTCCTACCACTGAGTGAAATTTGATGAAACTCACAGAATCTTTATTTTATCTGGTAGGAGGAACAAAAGCAGAAAAAAGAGATGAAGAAAAAGTTGGAGAAAGAAATTGCAGAAGTGAAGAAAAATAACAACACAAATGACAACAGGTAGGATAATACAATCACTGACCCAAAAATTATCATTATATACATGAATTAAACTACACTGTATATTGTCCTATGTATCCTAATCGGTGATACTTACACATAATGCAAAACTATAAAATATTGAATTCATCTACTAAGTATATTTGTACAGATTTACAACACCTTTAGACACCTTTATATTTTGCAGATTTACAACACTTTTAGACTTTGGAGATGAGGCGGTTAAAAACTGGGTAAGAGTATGCGTTTAGAATTCGCCTTTCTCTTTTCAAATACTGAATGGATATTGTTGCACAGATGTATATTTATGTGTGGCAAGGGAAGTGGCAAAGGCCTCTATTGAAAGAGAAAGCATAAGGAAAGTTGTGGTAAAATGATTGATATATTATATATCTACATTAAACAGCAGTGATTTACTCATTAAAATTTTCAGTAAATTAGGCCTAAAATAAAAATTTGTTTGTTTTCAGTTGCCTACCGACCCAATGAAAATGCATCTGACGCAAACTTTTTTTAGCCATTTAGTAAATTATTTCTTTCACTTTTTCAGGATATTGAAACTATTTCATTTTCAGTTTTTGACTTTTGTTTTTATCAATCAGTTTTTTAAAATAATAGTGGAACTTATTCATCTTTAGTAGGCCTTTGAAAAGCTCTATTATTTGTTATCTAACAAAAATCTGAAGACAATTTAAAAAACAAAGAATGCCTACCTACCTACCCAGTCTAAAAATTATAGGTCGACAACTGCAAACAAAGATTTTTTAAGCTTGGCCGTATTGAAGATAATGTCTCCTTCTAAAACCAAAAGAATATGGCAGTAAGATTATATCATTAAATTTATTATGAAAGGAAAATGTATATTAACTTATTTTACCCACTTTTTAGAGTGGTGAATGCACCAAACAAAAAGATCCCAGGGATACAAAAAAGGCATTTTATCTAAAACCATTTGGAGATAAGAAGAAAGTCCTTGTTCCAGAAACCCCAAAGGATGTGAAGAAAATTAGTTTTATATTTGAGGAGTCAGCAAAGGATGAAAAAATAGCAATATCACTTGCAGATACTGAGAAGTCAGTAGTGTGTAAAGCAAAAGTGTCTAAAAAATCAGAAGCATTTGTCAAACCAGCAGTTCAGCTAAAAGCATGTGACAATCAAGAAGTCCGGGGTAAGGAGGATGAGGATAAAGTGGATGACAAAAAAGACGGAGAGTATAAAGTCATTGAAGAGCCAGATGGAAAGGCTAAAGTGGCTGAGGAACCATATGAAAAGGACATAGTTGTCAAGGAACCAAATGGAAAGGATATAGTTGTCAAGGAACCAAATGAAAAGGACATAGTTGTCAAGGAACCAAATGAAAAGGATATTGTTGTCAATGAACCGAATGAAAAGGATATTGTTGTTGAAGAACCAAATGGAAAGGATATAATTATCAAGGAACAAAATGAAAAGGATATAATTGTCAAGGAAACAAATGAAAAGGACATAGTTGTTGAGGAACCAAATGAAAAGGACATAGTTGTCAAGGAACCAAATGAAAAGGATAAAGTTGTTGAAGAAACGAATGGAAAGGATATAGTTGTCTTGGGACCAAATGAAAAGGGTATAGTTGTTGTAGAAGCGAATGGAAAGGATATAATTTTCAAGGAACGAAATGAAAAGGATATAATTGTCAAGGAAACAAATGAAAAGGACAAAGTTGTTGAGAAACCAAATGAAAAAGATATAGTTGTCGAGGAACCAGATGAAAAGGATAAAAATGTTGAAGAACCAAATGGAAAGGACACAGTTGTTGAGGAACTGAATGAAAACAATATAGTTGTCAAGGAACCACTTGAAAAAAATGTAGTTGTCGAGGAACCAAATGAAAAGGATAAAGTTGTTGAAGAACTGAATGGAAAGGACATAGTTGTCGAGGAACCAAATGAAAAGGATATAGTTGTTGAGGAACAAAATGAAAAGGATATAGTTATCAAGGAACCAAATGAAAAGGATAAAGTTGTTGAGGAACCAAATGAAAAGGATATAGGAGTTGAGGAACCAAATGAAAACAATATAGTTGTTGAGGAACCAAATGGAAAGGATAAAGTTGTTGAGAAACCAGATGAAAAGGATATAGTTGCCAATGAACCGAATGGAAAGGACATATGTGTTGCGGAATCAAATGGAAAGGACATAGCTGTTGAGGAACCAAATGAAAATAATATAGTTGTCGAGGAACCAAATGAAAACAATATAGTTGTCGAGGAACTGAATGGAAAGGACATAAATGTCAAGGAACCAAATGAAAAGGATATAGTTGTTGAGGAACAAGATGAAAAGGATAAAGTTGTTGAGGAACCAAATGAAAAGGATATAGGTGTTGAGAAACCATATGAAAAGGATAAAGTTGCTGAGGAACCAAATGAAAAGGATATAGGTGTTGAGAAACCAAAAGAAAAGGATATAGTTATCAAGGAACCAAATGAAAAGGATAAAGCTGTTGAAGAACTGAATGGAAAGGACATAGTTGTCAAGGAACCAAATGAAAAGGATATAGTTGTCGAGGAACAAGATGAAAAGCAAATAATTGTTGAGGAACCAAATGAAAGGGATACAATTTTCCAGGAGCCAAATAAAAAGGATGAAGTTTTTGAGGAACCAAATGAAAATAATATAGTTGTCAAGGAACCAAATGAAAATAATATAGTTGTCAAGGAACCAAAAGAAAAGGACATAATTGTCAAGGAACCGAATGAAAAGGATACAGTTGTTGAAGAACCAAATGAAAAGGATATACTAGTAGTTGTTGAGGAGCCCAATGGGAAGAATGTTATTGTCAAGGAACCAAATGAAAATGATACAGTTGTTGAGGAACTAAATGGAGCGGATATAGCAGATACAACAGAACTAGAAATCAAGGATCAGAAGATAATACTTGAGGTATTTAAAAATGGTCATTTGCGGATAAAATATGTGTTACAATTAAGAGGGCAAAAGAGAATGGTTAAAATGTTCATGCATTTACACACTTTCTTTACTTATATACTATAATCTTTTAATACGTTTTTGAAAGTTAATATACAAAGTTTCATTAAAATATAAAACTAAACTGTCCTATTTTAAAACTTTTAGATTTTGAATAAGGATGATTATTTTTACGATGATGATGACGATGATGATGAAGGCCTGTTTGGCCCAAGAAAGCTATTCTTCTTTGGCATAGATTATTTTAAGGTATAGCAAAACTACATGTTTTCTTTAATTTCTAACTTTATATGGAAAAAAAGTTGTACCTGTATAATTCATGTTTTAAAGGAAACATTTCTTTTAACAAATGTCTCTATTATTTTATTGCATTCTAAAATGGTATCTTAACCCCTTTTACAAATATTTCTTTTAAGTGATTTCTTAAAAAATACAACTAAAATTTGTGAATGATGTCAAACTCTTCTATTCTGATATCAATCATGTTCCATTTTATTCTAAAAAGAAGTAATTAAAACATTTTTATTTACTTTCTTTTCTTTTGATGCAGGATTCTGGAAAAACTGTCCAGTGAAGAGAAGCATGAGAGAAGATAAAACAGTATTAAACTATAACTTTGTTTTAAAGAAACAACATTTCCTTCTGAAAGAAAAATAAATTATATTACATGTATAGAGAGTTTGATTTTTATGAGGATGTATTCATTTCGTAGCCACTTGCAAATCCTACAGTAATGATGCTGATATATATTGGATATATGAATACTATTCTGCAATTTTAGTGAAAACTTAAATTTCAAAAAAATCTATTGTCGGTAATCATTCCTGATGTTGCTTCGGCAGCCATATGAGCAAAAAATTATGGACTTCCTACTCTTTAAAAATATTGCCTCGCTCACACTTTCCCCTTAATTTACATTTATTTAAAGGCCTTTGTAGATTGATTGATTCTATGGTGTTTAACGTCCCTCTCGAGAATTTTTCACTCATTTGGAGACGCCACCACTTGCCGGCGAAGAGCTGCAAATTTTGTCCTATACTTGGCACTCAGGGTCATTGAGCAGGAAAGGGTCTTTTTCGTGCCAGCACCTACTGCGACATGAGACCTCGGTATAAACGGTCTCATCCGAAAGATCGGTCACCACATCCCACATTAGGATTCGAACCCGCGACGTGCCTTTGTAGAGGCCATCATCTTGAGAGAGTTAGTCGGCTTATGGAGATCATGCTGTGTGTGGGAAACCAGGGCAATATGTTGGTACATTATGAATTTTGTCTGTATAACAACTCGTGGCTTTTTTATGGTTAACTTTCTTCAAAATTAAAAGGTTGTATGCAACAATCAATCCGTTTTGGAGATGTATGTTTTATCTTTAAGAACATGTATTGGTTCCACCAGTACTGTTAAGAATACACATGTACATATATTTCGAATAGTGCAGGTGAAAGAACGTACCCTTGTACCATGCCCTGCCGCTACATTGGGTTCGCTACGCTACGGAATTTTGCACCGTTGAGTGTTTTAGAGTGGTTTTAAAGAACGAGTTTCTTGGGAGTGAATGAAATAATTTTAAATGGCTCTGATAAACCCAGTTTCAACTGAATATGCTATAACTTTATGAGCACATTATTAGTCTGTAAGTTATTCAACAATGTAGATGGTTCAAATATGACGATACTGACATAATTATTGAAAAGAAAAGTCCATGAATTTTGAAAATCAAGAAATAAACTATCTCAGAACAGGGGATTGTCCTCGCCTTGTTCGCAATCTTTCTTTAATAAGCTATATATTTTGTTATAACTAGGTCTTCGTGACAGTCTTGGTGACCATATCTATGTTTTACTACAATGTCACCTCATTATAGTTCAGATAATCACCAGTCATATCATAAGCACAGACCTAGTTAACCTAAATTACGTGTCTTCTGTTGGTGTTGGCAAGACAATAAGAAACGGTTAAATAATCGTCCATACTATACAGTTTGGCATGCAATCGTTTCATATTTATGCCTACAGCTCATCAATTCTGCATTCTTTTAATGCCGATTCCTATTATTAGTGTGTACTGTTTTACTGTGAATGAATTGGATTTTGAGACGAGAAGAGAGTTTAGTGTCACTTTTGTTTTAAGTCTAGATTGAACATTAGTCTATAGAGGGAAACACTAGACTAGAAAATACAAGACTATAGAGAGAAAATAATAGATGATATAGCGATTGAAAGCTCTAGATTGTGGAGTAAAAACACTCTAGATAATAGAGTAAAACAGTAGACAATAAAGTGCAATCACTAGACTAAAGAGTGAAAACATTAAAATGAGAGTGACACACATTAGACTAAAGAGTTACAACATTGTATTAAAGAGTGATAACACTAGACTAAGGAATGAAAATTCAAGACTGAAAACAATAGATAAAAGAGTGAAAGCACTGCATGGATTATGGAGTAAAAACTCTAGATACAAGACAGAAAACACTAGACTATCAAGTGAAATTTCTAGACTAATGAGTGGAAAGGGAAACACTATTAATAGACTTATGAGTGAAAACACTATAGACTAAAGAGTGAAAACACTATAAACTAAAGAGTGATAACAGTAGACTTAAGAATGATAACACTAGACTTTATAGTGAAAACACAAGACTAAAGAATGAAAACACTAGATGAAAGAAAACACTAGATTAAAGAAAACACTAGATTAAAGAGTGAAAATACTAGACTAAAGAGTGAAAACACTAGACCATAGAGTGAAAACACAAGACTATAAAGAATGAAAACTCAAGACTGAAAACAATAGATAAAAGAGTAAAAGCACTGAAAGAGTAAAAACTCTTAGATAAAAGACAGAAAACACTAGACAATAAGTGCAATCTCTAGACTAAAGAGTGGCAACACTGTAAACTTATGAGTGGAAAAAAATCTAGATTAAAGAATGAAAATACTATTAACTAAAGGGTGAAAACACTAGACTAAAGAGTGATAACACTAAACTAGATTGAAAACACTAGACTAAAAAATGAAAACACTAGACTAATGATTACAGTAGACTATAGGGTGAAAACACTAGACTAATGATTATACAGAAAACAGTATACAATAGAGTGAAAACATTATAGACTAGGGTGAAAACACTATAGACTAAAGAATGAAAATATTATAGACTAAAGAGTGAAAACATTAGAATTGAAAATTAAAACATTTGACTATAGGATGAATATAGAAGACTAAAAAGTGAAAACAATTTCGATTATATAAATCTGATGAAAGGAAAAAAAAACACAAATATGTAACAAAACATACATAATTTATTTGGCATAAATGTATGAATATTTGATAAATGTTAAATATCATTTATGGCAATAACAAACATAAAGTAAATAATTCTTTATTTTGTATATTTGTATATTTACAATGAAGCGCATTGAAGTGGTAAAATTTTCCGTTCGAATGGAACGTTTTGAGCTATCTTTAGAACGTTTACTGTCATCTTATAACACGCCCATTTCTTTAGAAATGGATAAAACGGTCAATTTGTTTGTTCGAATACCTGTAGAACAGGTTTTCCATAAACATAATAGCCAATGAAATTGACGGTCTAAATAAACACCGAGTAAACACGTGTTCTACCGAAACATGTGTTGTGGTAACTTCAATAGACATGATAAGTTCAAAAATATGTACATATTCGTTGCAATTTGTGTTTTACAGAAGCGGGGAGTCTCTAACTCTCTCTTCTACTTTTTTTAAAGCTCCATTTCAGTGTAACTCATATTGCTTTTCGCGAAGATTGGGGTGTCCTAAAACATTACGACGAAGATTTCTTTCTCGTTTCTAAAAATATAGGCGTGTCGTTATATTGTAATTGACGTTCAAAACATGACTCAGAACGTTTTGTCCAAACGGAAAATTTTACCACTTCAATGCACTTCATTGTAAATTGTATCGTAACATGTAAAAGAGAAGACACTATGAATATTCAGAACACTTCATATTATACCAAGTTGCCTCAGAATTAAGGCGGTGTGCAATATATGATCGCATGAGCGAAGAAAATCGTATTCTTTGTGAAAAGTTGGATTAAAAATCTGGTTTTTAAACACTTTTTAACTGGTTAAGCAGATATATATTTTTTTTGGGGGGGGGGGGGATGAATTAATATGTAAAATGTGATGTAATAGTGGAGTCATTAGGAGTATTCATACTCTCAGAAAAACGCCTTCAATAGTAGATTCTCTCCGGAACCGGATATAATCCAAATAAGCATGGAGTGGGTGAAAATGAAAAATGATGGGACCTACATTCACGACACACAATGTCATTCACGCCATTTGCACATACAGAATGAAAAGTCTCTTTCGGATGCCGACCGTCAGGTTTGTGCTTTTTGATATTCATTGAAGATTTACCACTGTCATGAAGCGGAAATAGGTTTCCTTGAAAATGTATACATGTATATATATAATCCTGTATATATAAAGAAAGAGAATTCCTATGACCATGCATTCAAGACTTTGCCTCTGGCATTTGTTTTTTTTTCTTTCTTCACATCCTTCTTCTTTTACTTCAGTGGAACTTTTGCAAGAAACTGTACCTTTGGGGGTCTGAAGAACAAAATAAGATAACCACATTTTATAGTATTGCTGTTTTTCCTCTTTTTCAAAGAAAACGATTTTCAGATTTTATATGTGAAATTAGAGTGAGGGAATAATTCTTTTTGATTAAGATTTATCTTTGAAATCTGCTGTATGAGAATTTTAAGAACAGAAGTTTAAGTTTCTGATTACAGCTTAAAATGGAATAGATGCTTATTGAATTCTTTGTATGTAAAACAACGATATAGAAAAAAAGAGAGAGAGAAATCAACCCCTCCCCTCCCCCATTAGACTAAGCCTCTCTTTCTCATCGTTTTCAGACACTACAACATCCTTTAGGAAAATAATTAAATGGATAAAAACTAGAGAGTGAAAAAAAACTTTAAATATTTCTCTGAAAAGAGATTATTTCAATTTCACCCAATTATTTCAATGAAAATTCCGTAATTAGATTTCTTAAAATTAGATCAGAAAAATGCCGGAAATGTACTTTTATTTTATTTGCCTGATACATGATCTACGTGTACCAAGATAAGCAAAACAGACAATTCTTTAGATGTGTGGTTAATTTATTAACCCTTGATAAAAGATCTACGATTATGGTGGAATGAAAATATTCCACCTTAACACTTCACAATCTCCAATGTCGTGCCATCTTATATGTGTTTTTTATCTCCGAAAATGTACTCTTTGCACAATAGTTCAAACGTCGTTTATGGAGACGGCGTATGTTTCATTTACTGCCAGAAAGTAACCAACCCCATAAAAATGTCGGCGATTCATCATGTTCCTACAGTTATTTTGGACAAATCGTGGACACAGGATCGTGAGCTCTAGTCATCTTATTATTGGAATTTTTTGTCTTTTTGTATATTTTTTTTTTACATTTTTGTTAACCAGTGCATATCCATACCTACGATATCTGCACACATGTGATCTTTGATCATGTGATCTTAAATCAAAACCTAGCTTTAAGGCATTTAGAGTATTTCTAGTACTTTGATTTATTTTGATCATGATCTGATGCATGCTTTGAAAGATTTTGATGGGAGCTTCATATGACAAAAAGGTGGCAATTTTGATTTTTTTTTAATAAGGTTGTAGTGACAAAAAATCTAACTTTAAAGCAAACAAAACTGAACTTATCTTAAAGGTAAACTTTAATCTAAGCCGTTTATGATGTGAAATTCATTCAATTTTGAATCACTCCCCCCAAAATCTTTAAACCGTTAAATTCAATTTCTCAAATGTTTTATTTTTATTGACGAAATATTTTAAGATACGAAAAGAAATAATGATAAATATTAATTATCAAAATATATACAGTACACTGTACAGCCTCCACTCGTTTTAACGAAAAACAGAGAAATTGACACATCATGAATAAATATGAGTCTACATAGTTACTTAGTTTTTACCCAACATAAACTTATAACCTTCCCCTCTATTTTTGTATTTATACAGTGAAAATGTCTTGTCCGACACCAGTGCAATCTGCTTCCCTGTGAACTTCCGACCTTTATTTAAATTCCCTTCTGTTCTTTACATAACTGTCATTGTACAATTCAGCACCCTGTCTTTTCCAACACATATTTTGTCGCCCACTGCATGTTGGATTAGACACTTTCACTGTAATATTAAATGCATTTAGGAAGAATTTTATACTTACCCATTACCACCTGGTGGATACATCACTTGTCTGAAATAAAAGAAGAAACGAGTTAACAACAAGAACAAAAATTGATTGTGTTAGGCATTACATGCAAAATATGCTGCTCCCTCCCTTAACAATGTAGTACATCACTTTTATATGTAGTATTTAATTCCTATAGTATCAGTAAAACAAATTGTTCGACCTAAAAATATAGTTCCTGTGCATTTCAACGCAACGTTTGATTGAGAGGTCAATACCAAATCGATGTTGAACCGCTTGGTGAAATATTGGACCAATATGACATTTCCGAGTGTGGGAAACAATATCTACACCATTGAAGACTGTGCAAGATACGTCATAATAAAAATTAAAAGATAAAACAAAACATTTTCATTAACCCTATTTATGGATAAGTCCTATATGCGTTTTGGTGTCCCTCATACCAAAATCTTTGCCTATATAAATACCTCAGGTAAATGTTCGTTCATGAGTTCAACAAAAAGCATGTTGCCCTCAACAAAAGTATAACACTGCATTTAACCACACCCTAAAATTCAATATAAAAGAACCTGGCTATGGTGTTCAAAGAAGATTTTATATGACTTTTTGTTGTTTAACGTCCCCCTCGAGAACTTTTCACTCATGTGAAGACGCAACCTCTTGCCGGTCTAGAGCTGCATAGAGCTTTTGTCCTATACTCGGCAATCAGAGCCATTGAGCACTTTTTCGTGCTAGCATTTACTGCGACACAGAACCTAGGTTTATACGGTCTCATCCGTAGGACCGGTCTTCAAGTCCCACAGTGGATGGAAATCTGCGACGTTAGGATCAACTCCTTACTCCGTGACGCTCTACTACCGAGGCACGCTGGCTACTACAAATATTGATAGTTTAATGTAACTTGACGTGTGCCAATATATACTCACATTTTACAGCTACCGGGTATTGTGTGGAACTCGACGAAATTATTATCTACGGTGTAGCGATATGTGGGACACGTTTCTCCCACTGTCTTGGGTGCTGGTGTCCCTATTGGTGGTATGTTGGGTGAAACAAGAGGTTTCTGGTTTATGCTTGATGGTTTTGTCATTCTCTGTTGCTGTTGTTGAAATGGTGGTCTTTGTTGCATTGCGGGCACCTGTGGCTGCCTGATTGGTTGCTGTTGCATGGGAACCTGCATAGGCGGCCTGGCTTGTGGTGGTGGATACTGGTTTGTATTTACTCTCGTCTGCTGTTGAAAGTTGTATGCTGGACCACCATATGGCGGCTGGTTAAAGGACACAGGCTGGTTTTTCATAGGCGGAGCATTGTTCCTGAACTGCTGACCTGTAGGATGAAAAAGACTGGATAAGCTTAATTACAGTTTTGTTTTTTGGTTATGCAAAATCCTGATTATCAACTTAAAGTTCTGAATAAGTTTGTATATCACAATATCTGAACCTCATATAAGAATCTGAAAGCAGTACACTGTACTGTTTATATGTTTTAATGCTATGGTTGTGTCATTATTTTCAGTCCCTTTTATAATTTTAAGCTGACCTCTATTGGGTTGATTTGAAGGGGTTTTATAAAGATTCGGTTGCCCTTTAAGCGGTCTCTGAAAACTAGGGGGAATGTAATTCCTAGGTGGTTGTTGTTTCTGATTTCGCATATTCTGATTAGGTCGCCCTGGTGGTGGTCTCATATTCGGATATCCTCTTGGTGGCCCCATCCAGTTGTTTCGCCTTGGCTCTGGTTGATGCTCCTGTCTCTGTGAAAACCGACCTCGATTCTGTGGCGGTCTCTTGTTTCGTGGTTTTGGTGCTGGTGTTGGTTTTGCTGTCGTAGTTGTGGTGGTTGTGATTGCCGGTATAGTGGTTTCCTCGGCTTCGAATTCCGTTTCTACCGTCGTACCTGGTGTGGTACTAGTTGTAGCAACGGTTGTAGGTGGTATTGTCGGTGCGTTGTAACCCCCGGGGTTGTTGTATGGTTGGTTATATGGTTGATTATATGGCTGATTATATGGTTGATTATATGGTTGGTTATATGGTTGGTTGTAACCTTGATTGTATGGTTGGTTGTAAACAGGCTGGTTGAACCCTCCTCCAAATTGCGCCGCCATGTAAGGACCTTTGAACCGCAATGGTAAAAGTTTAGTTCCTGTCGAGGTACGTTTGCAGAAGGGCAGATATGATTGGCTGATGAGTTCTGATACACGTCACGTGATTTTTCAATGCAGAAAAAAGTCGATACACCTCGTGCTACATTAATTTTAACCTTGAGTAATTATCTACTTGTTTTACAGGTCAGCGTTTTGTTAACGTTTTAGTAGGTTACTTTGTTAGATTTTCTTTGTTTTTGGTTAGAAATACTTGGTCCGATCGCAAGAGGAAATCATCGAATCAAACCCTACAACATAGTCTTACAACTCGTTACAACTCAGTTGTGCATCACAGTTAAGTTTAGAATTGCTCTCTTCAAATCATGCCATATTTGACTGAAAATTGAAATCGTTTAAGGTGCTCATTCTATATATATTTTCTTTATGACATTCAATAATCAAGAAAATCACAGAGTCACCCTATTAATACCTGCATTTCTTTAAAATTTCGAAAGGTTGGGGGTAACACTACTGATACATGCAATTATATTACGTTCTACGTTAAAAATTAGGGAATGTTAGTGCATGCATGAAATCACGTGACGTCAGATTGTTCTGCCCAACTGCAATCGTATTCCTCAATATAAGCAAAGAGCATTATTTACATTCAATAAATAGATAATGAGAGGATAAAAACTCAATAGTTTGGAATGATAGAGTTTATTTTTCCTCCACCGAAATGCAGATATAGAGTTTTAAAAAACATGATAGCTCAAATCTCAGCGTTCTCTGACGTCATGAGTCACCACAGGGATTTATATTTGACACTAATTCTTTTTAAAAAAAAACATTCGACACGATTTGTCCACGAAAACTACATTGAAAATAATTATAAGTTTATAAAAAGAATTATTGAATAATTTATGTCTTTAGAAGAATTTTAAAATGACGTCATCTGTCGCTGAGTGTTGAGATACGATGGGATCGGATCCAAGTATATTACTATATATATATACTCTACATGAGACTCGTGTGAGAACGTATTAAAAAGCCGTCTACACAAAACATAAAAATAAATTTTGTAACCGATTCCCAAGATATGTTTGACTTACCGTGAGCCGTCTGTGCCTCAAGAACAACAAACAGGACGTCTGCAAAAAAAATCATAGGGAAAACAATAAGAGACCTTGGTAATTTGTCACTTTAAATGTTCATTAAGAGAACCATTAAGAAATTCTGGGTACCAATCCACGGTAGATGTTCATGTGGAATAAAAATTAAGAAACTTGGGTAATAACCCACTGTGGATGTTCATGGAACATTATGAAACTGGGAGTATATCCCACTTCAGATGTTCATATAAAGAACATTATCAAAATGGAGTTGCATCCCACTGTAAATGTTCATATGAAAAATAATGAGCAATTGGAGGTACCAATTAACCCACTGTAGATGCTTAATATGAAAAACATTTAAGAAATTGGGGTAGCAACCCACTGTTATAAAAAACATAAAGAAACTGGGAGTACCAACCCACTGTGGATGTTCATATGAAAAACATTTTCAAATTAGAGTATAACCCCCCGCTGTAAATGTTCATATGAAAAACATTAAGAAATTGGGGTAACAACCAAATGTAGATGTTCATATGAAAAACATAAAGAAACTGGAGATACCATTCCACTGTAGATGTTCATATGAAAAACATAAAGAAACTAAAGGTTTCAATCCACTGTAGATGTTCAAATGAAAAACATTAAGAAACTTATGATACCATACCCTTAAAATGTTCATGTGGGAGACAAGAAGAATTTGTGGGTGCCATGCCGCCTAAGATAAAAGGCAATTTAGATGGTTATAAGAGAAGCAGTAAGAAGCCCTGAAGATCATTGCCCATTTATCATCTGTTTAAATGATATGCAAGAATCACAAGTATACAATCATTTTCAAAGTAATATCCTGTTTTTCTTTTGTTTTGGCACATTTTTTGATAAGCTATTCATTTCTCTATCTTCATTAAGAAGGCAAATATGCCAGAGTGATATCTTTGAAGTAGTTCTTTTTTCCATCCTTTCGTTCTTGCAGTTAGTTTTCTTAACTTAGTTTCCTCAATTTCTCCTTTTTTATCAAAATCAATCTAGTGATTTACAGTATGACTTTTGGACAGGCGAACAAATATGGATAAATGGTCTGACATTTTGCGTTGATCTCGAGGAAAAATGTAATACCGGTAGTCAAGCTTGCTGAATACTGTGGAATCATTTTATTTCGTGAAGGTCGATATTCTTCGTGGGCAAGGAAAAAATTACCTGGTTCTTGGAATACTCGTCTATACGGTTGATTTCATGAATCAATTTGCTTACAAATATATAAATTTTCATGGAGATGTAAATTCGTGGGTAAAGATTACCATTTCCACAGTTTGTGTTGTTACTTCTAGTCTAATTTACCTTGGGAGAAGTATAAAAATAAGTAGGTCTAATTATCCTAAAGAGAAGTAAAAAAAAAAATGGTCACTTGCTTTTCCCATGATTATGTAGTGCTTAGGTAAAGTAGGGGCAGACGGCCATCTTATGACTCTGTGATGCTACATGTATGTCCGACATGGCTTGTCTTCGAGCTTAATTGCTAATTGTGTGTTCGTATCTTGTTCATTCAGCAATTCGTGTCATTCGTTAATGAAAATAATACAATGACCGGTTTTCTCATATAAGTTTTAATGGAATTCTCCATTTCTAGTCTAGACCTTGTCACAAATTTTTTTTGATTTATTCTTTGCTGAAAAGCATAAGGTTTATTTATTAATCTCATTTATCCATTTTTACCTGAAGCTTCGTCACACAGTCCATTTGTCAAAAAAATATCTTTTTAACAGCTTCAATAATACTTGTTCAAGTAAGGTTCCCTTTCTGGACTTATCTTGTTACGTGCTAGTCACACAATAGTCGTTTGGCGACGTGACGTCATCAAACCAAGTGGTGGGGAGCAGACGTGGAAACGTCAAAGAAGAAACTAAACAACGAGCAATTTTCCCAAATTAAGGGGTTTTGTAAGGAAACAGATATGTATGGATTAGTTAAGTATATAAATAAGATATATGTGTATTTTTCAAATAATAAATGGATATTTTTTCCCGAAAATTCTTACATTAAATAAAAAAAGTTTTATTAACTTTTTTTTATTTCGATCGTTCAAAATTGGTATGGTTACTTTAAAGAAGCAACATACCTTTTTTAAACTTTTGAGCCTTTTTGAAAGAAAAAAAAGTGAAGTGAATCAAAAAGTTAAAATTTTTTTTTTTCAAATTTCATCAATATCATTAAATTGTATTCAGAAATAAATAAAAAAGATCTGTATCATTTAATATTCATTCGGAAGTAAACTGTTTTCATTGACCTGTAACGTGTAAATCTCTTTAACTCAGATTAAAAATTAATAAACGACTCACATTTTTACCTGGACAAGTGCCCCCATCAATCAGAGTCTAAAAATAGAACCCATTTTGACAATCGGACAACGGATGTAAAAAATTGATTTACAAAGATATATCATATATCTGTTTTACAAACAATGTTTTAAAAAATGTAAACAGTTTGAAAACGAATTCCCTTCCATGGAAAATTACTTTGTGACACGTTAACTTATCTATTTACCATTTTCTGACAATAAAGAGCTTGCTTTTATGTTCGAAACCCCATAAATGAGAGGCAATAAAATGGTATGTCCGCCCGCTCTGCACACCATTAATAGCTAATGCAGAAAATATACATTGTAGGAATAATTAATTAGTGTTAATGGGCATCATAAGATAAAAGATGTTACATAACTGTCGGCAAAAAACAAATGTTTATATTAAAAGTTGGAAAAAGAACTTGGAGAAACAAACTTTGCGCCACAAACTTGCTTTTTTTAAAAAGGGAAATAGAATTATAAATACATGTATCTAAATTTTTACTGATATTTTACATTATATATACTTTATCATTTTACCTAAAACCTAGAATATTAGTCAATAAACATTTCTTAATTAGTTTGTAAGCTAAGCCCATAAGCTTGCGGATTTTCTTCCAAGATGCATACAGTGTTAAAAATTGAAAATCAATTATGAAAGTTTTCCTCTCGCATTTACAGTGAAAAGTTTGAAAAACATGCACTACATCTTTTTTAGTATTCTTGGAATTTATTTCCTGGATATATATTTGTCATTTTTGTGTTTTGTCAAAATGAAACAAACCCCCCTTTTTATTTAAATATACACTTTTTCATTTGCCTTATAATGAAATTTGTATGATTACGATATAAAGTCAAAATTAATCCGGTTTGAAAAAAAAATGTGATATACTTTTTCTGAGTAAAAACACATTATCCTTTTTTTGAAATTTATTATTATTATATTGTTTATTTTTGATAATTATTCAAGAATAAGATTTTCATTATTTTTTTTTTCTAATTTTTAAACTTGTTTCTATCTTAGAAACTTTAAGTAATTTGTTTGTTGACAAACAGAATGACATTATTTATGTATACAAAAATAATGTTTCAGATTTCCTTATCATACCCTTTTTAATGTAAGAACATTAAAAAACTAAAATAAGATTTTGATTACATGTACTTTATTATTTTAAATTTTTCAAAAATCACGATTTCATCAAATTAAGATAATGAATAAAATTCTTAAACATAAATAAATAAATAAATAAAACTTACCAAAAAATAATAATAAAAGTCCTTTCGTGATATTCTTCATTTTTGTTGAAAAATACGTTCATGAATTAAGTGTTCCAGCATGCAGTGTGTTCAAGGCGAAAATAAAAACCAAAAACAGAAATTTTGAAATTTCCGGATTGTCAACCGCTGCTGGATTTACTTTTTTTCGCTGGCAACGACTACACGTCCATTCGCACGCGGTGGCAATGACAGTGCTACGATCCCATGTCAGATGTCACCATCAAAATAACCGTGTATAAACGTCCAATATAACTGTCAGTTGATCTCTACGATTTCCGTTTATTACTGAATACACAATTGGCTTATATAAAAAAACTTATTTGGTCATTTACTCTCGACGAAGAAAAATTCTGTAAACGGACATTTTTTCGTAAAATGTCTATTGTTCTAAACAAATCTACGTGTTAATGAGTCATAGAATGAGATGTGCGCTGTTTAAGATGTTAGCCATTCCATTCTTTTTCTTCGTTAAATTTTTTTTCTATTTTCTTTTTTTTTTCTTTTTTTTTTTGAAAATTGGGGAAAAAAATGTTCGTATATAGAATAGGGAAAAGAATTTTTTTTTTCAAAATCAATGAGATCAGTTGATGTAGTAGTTGGAAATTGATGTGATCAAATATAAAGATGAGAGTAAACAATTTAATGCATTACAAGTAATATTTATTTATTATAATGAAGTCATTGTATTTTTTCTATTTCACATGAATTTAAATATATATGCTTTGACGTTGACGAATTTTAGAAAATTCAAAAAAATACAAAGCCTTTAGTTTGGAAATCCAAAAAAAAATGAGGGCTTAGCTGACATCCTTGCTTACACCCCATCCCCAAGTAAATTGAAAAAAGAAGTTGTATTAACAAGTTACGCGTTGTGTTGAAGACTTTGATTTTCTACCAGTAGATAAAGTTGAAATTTACTATATATGAAATATAATCAATCATAACTTGGAATATTTGATAAACATTTCAATTTTTTCCCATATCAATTGCCAAAATTATTTACTATTTTATTATAATGACACAATTTTACTAACTCCAGGAGAAGAGCTTGTACAGTGTAAGTTGTTAGAACTAGTTTCTGGTCCTTTTATGTTAAACAATAAAATATGTTCAAATTAACATGGTGTATTTGTTAAATATATGCTGTATTGATACCATATAACAAGTACTGAATATGCAAGTTCAGAATAGGGTCATAAACAAGTGTCAAATTATTAGCTATTATTATCTATTTTATTACTTCAGAAATAGTTTACACACCTACACATGTATTATTTATACAATCATGACAACGCCATCATGATTTTTTAGATATATTAACCAATGATCGTAGGGTCTTTCATAATTGGCATCCAGGAGACTATCTCACTCTCTGTTGATTAACATTCTAAATTAATGATTCTTTTCCTTCTTGTTTGTAAAACAAATGAACCCAATACATTTTCAAAGATACTATAATATTCAATCCCATCTAAAGATGTTATAAAATTATATCATTTTCAAAAGAAAGGCCCCAAAAGCTTTTGTTTAAAAATTCAAAAAATTCGACAGACAACTTTATACACCCTCACCCCACCCTCCCCGTACTCTATCCTTAACTTAAAACGTCTGAATTAATACATAGGTACATGAAAAACGATTTTTCTGTTTTCGAACAACCACGTAGGAATGCTATATACTCTGTTATACCGGGAGACACAATTCGGGGAAAATAAATTCCTGAAAGCTTAACGCTCTTTTTATTTCCTAACTTACTTAACCCGGAGACGACTATTCTGTGCTGTCATTCAGCTGCAATTAATTAATAAGTTATCCTAATGAACCAGAGTACTACTACCGGTTTGATATTTTTATAACCGAGACTACTTGAATGAGCTTTAGGAATGTCAATGGATACGCTTATTTTATTGCCCAAAGGTCATTTGCAGCTACAGTTACTGTAGTGCATCGTTGTAAACAATGTTTTTAACATGGTCCTTACTACATATTCTAAGATATTTAACGGAATTTTATCGTCAAATGACCACACACATTCAAAGGTAAAAAGGATCCCTGAATAATAAAACAAGCCATTGTGTAAAAATAACAACATTCACGTACGTCGTTGAAATTTGAAAGCTATATTTATTTACAAAAATACAAAATTCTATTAGGATTGGGGAGGGGGGCAATCTTACTACCAATAAATAGGTTTAGCTTCTTTCATTTGATTTAATGATTTTTTGGACTGGAGGTATTTTATATAAACTATGTAATATTAGATTTTCAACCCCCATCCCCAGTAAAAACACACACATAAAAAAAAAATCAGTTAATAAGCGGTCCTTATACTAGTATTATAAGTGTTAAGCTTGACGGTGCATTTGCTTACATCTTGTCGAGTATTTTATGAAAAATGTCTCAGCCTCTGTCTCGAGCTCTGATGTGGTAACGGTCACAACTAGAGAACCAGTAGCCAAGACGACATTTACTTTTAACCATGTCAGGGCAATTCTGCAAACATTTCTGTGGTCAAAGTGAAAAATGATGACGACTTGACACATTTGCTGAAATATTAAGGGTAATCTCTTCCTTCTACGCGATGTATATTTCACATACAATGTAGGTGTCTGCGTTTATTTACTTAGTGACATCAGACAAGTCATGTCAAATGAAACGTAATTAACACAAGAATCCACTGACGCGTGACATCGACACAAATCTCATTAATTAATTTCCATTAAAACATGAAATAAATTAAGTGAAAAATATTTTACATTTCTTACCCTGAACTTTATACATGTAGCAGGAATATTTACCGGAAAATATCAACTCAAAAATTGTTTTTAAAGATTTTTAGCAATAACACCTAAAATTGTCAATTAAAAGTTAATTTGCAAAGTAGTTATTGTAAATTTAATGTTAAGTATACTTTTATTTTATACACAACAATGAATTATAAAAAAGAGGTAAGCACAAGATTTACGGTCCAATGATTAATTAACTTACTTGATTCACTCATTCAATTGATTCAAAAAGACCCGTTAAGGACGTTCGATCCTGAAATTTTGAGCGGATTTTGGTCATGTCGTTTATTTATAAAATTCTGCAATCATTTTTAAGTTCTAACATTAAATCTGAATAATACAATGCATCTACTGATCTATATTCAATGAAAAAACTGCGATTAAATTTTTCCCTTTTTAACTATAACAGTACTGTTAATTTTGTATTCCTATTTTTCAATGCTGGATGCACACAGAGCTGTTTTTTGCAGTGAAATGTGTTATGCTGGTTCTGAAATATCTATTAAATTATTTCTTATGAATTCCATCAAAAAAGTGTGACAAATATAGCAAACATATTCTGAAAATCCGGGGAAAAATTGAGCCAATTTTAACGTAAAATTGACACTTTTTAAGTAATATCTGAAAATTTACATCATATACCCCCACTTTTGATGTTCTTTTCTAAATATTCAAGATAACTTTGACCTATCTGCTTAAATTTAAAAAAAGTTTAAGACTTTAAAATAATTTGCTTGCTTATTAAATTTGCAATTCTTGAAAAATCACATTTTATTAGTGCAGAAAGGTCAAATAATTGATTATGCGAAGAAATTTGAAACCTTTTCTTAGTCACAATTTTAAAGTGTCTTCTTTTAAACAGACTTACAGTTCATTTTGTTTCAAGCTTTAATTGGATAAAAATATTTGAGGGAAACGTTGAAGATGTAATTTTTAATTAAGGTCAAGATCTAGTAAATGAAAGGTGCCTACAGGTTTATCAAATTTGAGAAATAAATTCTTTTATTGATGCTTTACAACTTTAGCTTGGTCAAATAAGGTGTTTCGGGGAATAATTTGTAGGTATACAAGATTAAAAACTGTATTTTAAACTGTCATTTTCAATGAAAAATTAAGAAAACCAGTCATGAATATGGGAGTTTTTTTCATATTCGACAGAGGAAATGTATCCAGATTGCCTACAGTCTCTCAGAAAACGCTAATTAGTATGTTCGTGGCCTCTTCTTTAAATCAATATCAAATTTAATATAGGTATCCGGTTTACTTTTCATATGATTTCAAATTAAATGTCATGAAAATACCATTTTTTCTACATAATTCTACTAAAGCCGTAAAGTACGGGAAAAAGAAAGTTGAAATTGATTATGACGTCATAATGGATCTAGCACCAAAAAATTAGTCTAAAGTTATTTACTAGATCTTGACCTTAAGACACAAATTTCAGTGCAAAAAGGTCATATCAAATGTACTGTAGCGCCAAAAGAAGCACATTGACCCCCATTTTTTGATTTGAATTTTAATTAAGCTATGTATGTAGAAACTCAAAATATAGTTGGCAAAAAAAGTTTAAGACTTTAGATATCAGGATTGAACGTCGTTAAGGCATCTGTGTTAGACTCCGGGTAATTGTTGAGTTGCGATTCATGGTCAGTACAGTTCAGCTATCACATCTCGCTTGAGCACAAAAATAAAATAAGATACTAGAAAAAATAAATCAAACTAAACTAAAGAAGATAAAAGTATCATACTTATAGGTCAATGTAATATATATTCATAATATTATTCCTAAAAATAACATCCAGAATGTTTCATGAAGTATTTTTTTTTTAATTTTGTTAAACTAAAGTATAGATTACATGCAGTAAAAACATTACAAACACACACACACACACACACACACAAATTCAAAGTCTTAATACATGTATCTATAATTGAAAACAATAAATTTTCTAAAACACATTTTTATTGATATATATATATTTTTAAATTTATAATATGTAGGGAACATAAATATCCAAGTAAACGTTCCAATGGAAAGAAATGTCGGTGGTTCTTGGCCGGCGTACGATGCATAAGCATGTAAGATTTTATCGTAAATAAAGGCAAAGATATACTTCTCTGGCAAATCAATTATTCAAGAATATTCAAAACAAGGATAAAATTCACAAGTGTGGATTTGACGATTATTTATTTCAGCCATTAAAGATTTAAAACACTACAACCTTTTAATTCTTTTTAGATATATTATTTCTTTAGGGGAACGTTGAAACAATTTATACTTATCCAAACACCCCCTCCCCCCCCCCAAAAAAAAAGAAAGAGAGGGAAAGAAAGGAATGAGAGATGGGGAGAGTGGGGAGAGAGAGAAGGGAGAGAGAAGGGAGAGAGAGAGAGGAATGAGAGTGGAGGAGAGAGAGGTGGGAGAATGAGGGGAGAGAGAGAGTGGAGAGAGAGGAATGAGAGTGGGAAGAGAGAGAGGAGTGAGATTGGGGAGAGAGAGAGAGGGAGTGAGAGTGTGGGGGAGAGAGAGAAGTGAGTGAGTGTGGGGAAGTGATAAAAGAGAGAGGGGAGAGTGAGTGTAAGTGTGGGGAGAGAAGTGTGAGTGTGGGAAAGAGAAAGCAGCAAGCTACATCTCACCCCACATCGGCAGAAATAATGTAGATATTGTGACTTTTAAAATCATGTATGAACCCTCTGGAATCCAAGATACAATGTAGTAACTGTCAGGTGCCCACTGAATGCTGACATAAAACGATACATAACTTCTATGCAGAAAACGTCCGAAAGGCAACATATTCTTGAGAAAGTGGAAATAAGTATTATAATATGAGAAAGTGGAAAA
The DNA here is from genome assembly GCF_032062105.1 of Saccostrea cuccullata. Taxonomy (NCBI): domain Eukaryota; kingdom Metazoa; phylum Mollusca; class Bivalvia; order Ostreida; family Ostreidae; genus Saccostrea; species Saccostrea cuccullata. Next base: position 55,797 of record NW_026926569.1, on the reverse strand, counting down.
AAAGTATTGATAATATTAACATATTCAAAAGGATTTAAAGATCATTTTGGGAGGATTGAAAAGCTTTGTGGTCAGCTTTTAATGGAAAAACTGCCGTTTTCTTTCTAGTTCTTCACCACAAATATTTCTATGTTTAGTTCCATTGATCAGAGGAGCAGAAAGCCTTGCGTCGGTAAAGAATCTGTGATACTAGAATACTTGTCTCCTACAGCATGGTATGATTTATATGTAATATATCTTGTACATATCAAGCTCACCAAGACTTTTTTATTGTAATTACAAGATACCCGGTAAATTCAAAATTTACATGACACTAATCTAGAAATAAACAAGTTGATTTTGACTTAACAAGGAAGAATAACTCAAAAAAATTGTGTTCAACCAAATTTTTACTGGAAAAAAGTTTTAAATCAAGGATTGTTTGTACTTTTGTTGAATTCCCAATTTCACAAATTAAAAATGATTAAAAAAAAAAGAAATTTGAGGTTTAACCACGATATTGTGTTTCCCCTTAGACTGCTGATATTACTTTTAAAGAAAAATTTTCTATATTAGAACAATATATAAAACGTTTTGGAGAGTCTTGTTCAGGTATTGTTATTTACTTTTTGCTTTCCGACCAATTCATGTATACTTTCTCAGACGGACCTTCGTGAGATGAGACGATACTGTTATCATGGCTGAAACAGATGTAGATTTGCAAAAGGCTCTAGATGATTTTTATTTGTATTGTTCACAATGGAAACTCAATGTTAATGTTAGTAAGACAAAAATTCTAGTGTTTTCTAAAGGACCAATGTCAAAAAAGGTATTTTATTACAATAATAATGCAATTGAAAATATAAAAGAATTTAAGTATCTTGGGATAATATTTTCAAGCTCAGGCTCATTTTGTAAGGCCAAAAAAACATTTATGTGAACAAGCACAGAAAGCAATGTATGGTGTAATAAGAAATATAAGACAATTTAACTTACCAACTGAATGTCAGTTAGATCTTTTTGATGAAGTTGTTGTTCCAATTTTGACTTATGGCTGTGAAATTTGGGGTTATGAAAACCTTGACATCATTGATCATGTACATTTAAAATTTTTAAAACATATTTTTCATTTAAAGAGTAGTACGCCCTCGTATATGGTGTATGGGGAGACTGGGCGATTTCCATTGTATATTATTATTTTTACAAGAATGGTCCGTGTAACACTTAACAATTCAAATTTCTAAAACGGTTTAGAGATTTAGAATGTTAATATATTAGTTCAAATATCTAACTTTCAAAAACTCAAACTGATTAGGTATATTGAAATTTAATATTTTATTTCAAAAATCTAAAATGTCAAATTTCCAAACAGGTTTAACATTTTGTGTTTTTAGATTTTTACCTTAAATATTTAAAAATCAAATTTCCAAAAACAAATTTTGTATTTCAAACTTTTGAGTTTTTTATGTACCGTTTGTTTAGAAAGTTTACGCTTAACAATCTAAAATTCTTTAACATTTTCGTCTTTTGATTGTTTAAAATTTACTTCAAACTTCCAACTTTCAAACGCTTTAGATTTTTAGAAATTTAGAATTTTGATTAAAAAACTCAACTTTTAAATAAAGAAAACACGTTTGTACATTTGAGTTTTTAGAAGTTTACTTCAAATATCCAAAATATCAAATTCCATAACTGGTTTAAATTTTGGATATTTAAAGTAAAATTCTAAAAACTCAAAGTGTTAAGTTATTAGAAATTTACGGAAGCCCTGGAGGGACATTGACTTACTTGTTATGACTTATTTGTTATAACTTTTTTGTTTTGACTTATTTGTTGTGAATTTTTCGTTGCTAGTTAAAACTAAGTGTAAGAAAGCTACTGAAAACCTGTTGCTTGGCTTACTTTTATGATAAAAATGATATTTAGTTCTATTTTAACTGTGGTTTTTGATTAACAAATTGTAGTTTAACGTACATTGTAGTTGTGATTTCTAAAGTAAATATTCTTTTTGTTGTTATTACTTAATTATTTTCTAAAGTTATTACATAATTCTTATATGTAACTTCCAGTTTGCATGATGATTGACAAACTGACAATCACTACTATTTCATTTTGCCGTTAGTAATAAGTTCAAGGACTTTTTTCTGAAACTATACGTTGCCTTCATCTTTCACACCACTTTTTGTAAACTAAAATTGTCATAACAAATTCAAAATAACAAGAAATCAAAGTTAATTCATAAGAACTAAGTCAAAACACATAAGAACTAAGTCAAAACACATAAGAAATAAGTCAAAACACATAAGAAATAAGTCAATATCTATCAAGGGCGTCCGTAATTAACAGATAAAAAATTTAGTAATCACATCAGTTTTGTACGTTTAACTACAAAACTACAATAAATCGTTCTCAATAGCTTACCTACACTTAGTTAGAACTAACATAAGAAATCTCAAAACAAATAAGTCAAAACAAAAAAGTTATAACAAATAAGTCATAACAAGTAAGTCAATGTCCCTCCAGGGCTTCCGTAGAAATTGGAACATTTGAATCAAAATTCCAAATTTATAAAAATTTAAAACGTTTCAAAGTTGGATTTTAGAAGTTTGAAACCAATATCAAATAACCAAAAGACAAAACATATTACCGAACTTCAGATTGTTAAGTGTAAACTTTCTGAACAAACGGTAGACTAAAAACTCAAACGTTTAAAGTCCAAAAACCGTTTTCGGAAGTTTGAATTTTGAACATTTAAAGTAAAAATCTAAAATATTAAAATTCTAAAACCCGTTTGGAAATTTGAACATTTAGATTTTTAAAGTAAAATGTTAAATTTCAATATAACAAACCATTTTGAGTTTTTGAAAGTTAGATATTTGAACTAATGTATTAACATTCTAAAACTCTAAATCGTTTTAGAAATTTGAATTGTTAAGTGTTACACAGACCAAGAATGATCTCCTACTGGTTAAAATTGCTTACCCCGAATTCTTCAGAAAACAAAATAGTTTGTGTTTTGTATAAATATCTATGTTCTCAATATTTTCAAGGAGGTCCAAAAAAACCCATGGGTAGATTTCATTTATAAAATTTTAACCTCTTGTGGGTTCTCTGACATTTGGTATGAACGAAGTTCCATTGACAGAAATTGGATACTTGCAGCAGTGAAGCAAAGATTAAGAGATCAGTTTATTAAAAAATGGCATAGTGATATTAATAATTCATCAAAAGGTCAAATTTACAAAATTTTTAAGAATGATTTTGGATGTGAAAAATATCTAAGTATTTTGCCTAGTAAACTCCAAAAAATATTAATAAAATTTAGAACCTCAAACCACCACCTCCCAGTTGAAACTGGTAGATGGTCAAATATTCCATTAGATGAAAGAGTTTGTAAATTGTGTAATACAGGGCAAATTGCAGACGAATTTCATTTCATTTTAGAATGTAAAACACTGAATAGTATCAGAAAGAATCTTTTACAACCTAGATATTCTAAAACGCCAAATACACTTAAGTTTTGTGAAATTATGTCAACGACAAATTTAAAATCTTTAAAAAACCTTTGTATATTTATATCTAAAATAAACGACACCGTCTGTCCTCCATAATTTAAATGTTACCATATCCTCTGTTCTTTTTTTTTTTTTTAATTCTTTTTTCATTGTATGTTTATTGCTACATGTATACTTTGCACATATGTTATGCCTCTCATTTATGCTATTGTATCATAATTATATTTATCATTTTTCTTACAATTATGACGACTAATTTATATATTGTACCTCATATACCACTGATGTTGGTGTGAGTGAAATAAATGAACTTGAACTTGAGATGCCAGTAATTCGCTATTTACATCGATGTAAATTTGTACATCATTACCAAAGTTTTGTGTAATTAACAGAATATCTTGAAAATATTTTTTATTCAAAACAATATGAAAATATGTAGGAAAAATTCGTGAAAATTTTGAGTACAAAATTGAAATGTCATTTTTATCAGCAGCTTGTTTCTCAAAACTGTATGAACGGCTGCGTTTTATTTCCGGTTGCGGTTGTTATAAATATTAGATCTATATTTATATAATAGTGTTGCATTATGCATGTACTATGCCTAAATAGTAGGCAGGGTTTGACACATGGTGCACGAGCCGGAGGCGAGTGCACTATGTGTCAAACCCTGCCTACTATTTAGGCATAGTACATGCATAATGCAACACTATTGTTATTATTATGCTGACTGTTGTAATTATCTATGCGGCAATCTGTTTGACTTTTTCCTGAAAATATCGGTGCTTACACATGCAGCGCACTTGCAAGAACTCATTCAAAATCTTCATGCTAAAATTGTTTGCATGCTTATTTATTTTGGTTACTAGTATTTTCTCTAAATAAGTCGGGATTTTCTGTCCCAAAGCAACTCATCTTTATTTTCTGTTTTGTTAGTACATGTAAGCCTTATTTGTTTGCAGACGTCGATTCTCATTGATAATTTTCTTTTACATCCTTTAATCAAGCGTCATATAAAAAAGCGTTTTAATGACCCTATGAAATCAGTTCCTCTAACGATCTGTATGCAATTAGTTTGAAAGTTTGTTGTACACATTAATCTAAAGTTCCTTAGAATAATATAACTGTTTTCAAATAATATTTGTCTATTTTCTCCTTCTTGTGTCAATTGTTTAAGTTAAGTTTATATATTTGATAAAATTCTACCAATCAGTGATCGTCTCTGTGGCGTAATCGATAAGGCATCGAACTGACAATCTCATGGTCGTCAGTTCGATCCCCGGCGTGTGCATGGAAGAATTTTATTCAGTAAATAAAGCCGTGCACTATTTCGGCATAGTATGCTTACGCTATATAAATCCTTAGACCACTATGCGAGAATAGTAGGGTATGGGTTATATAGAGACAAACTGACAGGAAGCATAATAATGAACTTTAGGGCCGTTTACTGATTATGTATTAGTAGTGTTGGCAAATCGGACGATTTTTAGTAACCGGTTACTCGCTTCATCTTCCGATCGAGTACCCGGTTACTCGGATGATTTTTCCTAAAAGTATCCACATCTTTTATTTTAAATTATCTTATGCTTTACTTATCGATAGTAGTAATACACAAATATACTGTGTATATGGACATCATATTTACAATACACACAAACGATATTGTCAACGAATTTTAGATTAAAGAAAATAAGGAATTTGACACACGAAGAAGACAAATAAAGACACGATCAATCACCGTCTCACAATAGCTTTCCTTATGCTTTACTTTTCAGTCTCTGAAATATGTCGCTATCAAGGAGAATAATAATTATCTACATACTCCGTAATTAATACTTAATTTGTTGAGATTTTGAATCAACTGTTCTTTGAATTCTTACAACTCCAAGCTTAATTTGTCTGTGGCGGCATTTGATTAAATTATCAAATGAGGTAATCATAACTCAGGCCTTCAAAAGTTGTATACCCCAAGCAATCAAAGCTACTAATTATATAAACTGTGAAAACTAATCAAAACAATTTGATCCACTACAACCATGTATTAGATCAAGTCTAACGGTCCCTAAAATTATGATAACGTGTAAGTATATACATTCATAAATAATAAAACAATCAATTTATATGCATTTACTATGTAGATTTTTTTTTCATGCGAGTAACCGAATAGCAGTTTTACTAACCGATACTCGCATCGTTCGACGGTTAACCGGTTAACCGGGTACTCGTTGCCAACACTATGTATTAGTAATCAAGTATTCTGTTGGTGGTTCTTTGGTGTAAAAAGAATGCAGAGTTTGAAAGCAAATTAAAGATTCTTTTTAAAAATGTACCTTTTCGACCATGATTGATGTGTTTCCTGGAAAGAAAGATCCCTAGATGCTTTCCAGGAAGAGGTGACTAATGACCAAAACACGTCTTCACCTTTGACCATTCCACGCTGTTAATTTGTTAAAAAAGTTACACATTATCCTCATACATTGTGTCTTTTAAAAAAGTAACAGTTTTTTTTTGGGGGGGAGGGGTAGGAAGTTCTTCAATGAGATATAGTACCGAAGGAGAAATTTGATATAATTTTGATACTTACCCGTTTTCAAGTATTATATGTAAATAAGTCTTGTTTTACATTTTTTTCCAGCAGCACTATATAGTACTAGTATATATAAATAAGTCTTCTTTTACATTTTTGCAGCAGCAGTATTTCTTATTTACCCCTTACACTTTGTATGTGTACCAAACGACTCACTTCGTGTATGAAGTTATTCATAAAATTAGAAGGTTACATTACGTTGTGCACAAGAGCTGTGAGTAAAACTGATGTGGAATATGGAAATAACGAACAGTAATTTAGCTCGAAACCATACAAACCGCGGGAACAGAGCAAATACGAACCTCAACAACATCAGAAAAGCGGATGAGGTGCCAGGGAGTATTAAGCATCCCCTTTTCGATCGTTTGCACCCTTCTCGTACTCCTTGTCATGATCGGACAGACAGATAAATACATATTCGTTAATATGTTTGTGTGCGCTTACAATAAGAAAGAAAAACCTCAGTTAGCATCAGTGTTACGATAGGTTGTATCTGTTGACAAGGTCATTATGTCGCTCTTTAAACTTGGCTGTTGATGATATCATCGTTCCGTCAAATTGTTTGTCAATAGCTTGCCCCCTTTACAAATTGTTCCTACATAGAGCATTTCCTTGTGTATCGAATCAGCTGGGGGGCATAAACCCATAGGCATGAGATAAGGGTAAATTACTGAGTAAATTTAAAAGGAAAGTTAAAAAACACAATTTTTAAGTCACCATGTATATCATAAAGATTTTTCTAAGATTACCAATAAACGAAAAGGATGTGCACGACATTGCCATGTCTTTAATTTCAAGTTTACTGGGATGTAGAGAGTCGACATTGAATCTAAGTAACTATTGTCCTTTGCGAAAACATCGTCGTAATCTACACAAAAATTTATAATTCGTGTATCCCATACTAAACAGAAGGATTTAGAAAGAATAAAGGTATTTTCGTAAAAGTTTTTGAAGTTATATTGCATATTTTAAAGGATAATAAACCAAACAAATTGGAATTGATTGCACAAAGTTTGTCGCTGTGTTGTGGCAACCTATTGACTTCTAAAAGTTTGTAAAGTTTCTCATGATTAAAGTTGTATGGAGAAATAGTTTTAATACTTTGAATGTTTGTACATGTTAAGTGTCTGGTGTCGGTTTCAAAGCTAATTTTACTTCTCTCTTTCGTCTCAGAGAAGTTTCCAATTCAATAAATCTTTTTTTTTTTAAAGAGCTTAATTAAACTTAATTTTTTTGTGAAGAATCAATCTGAAAATATCAGGTACCCGAGACCAAACAGTATATACATGCATTTACTTAACAGTTTTAAAACCTTTAGAAAATAAAAATAGAAAAGTAACCGGGCAGATATAGTGGTTTCTGTCATAATCCAACTTCATACTTTTTTTGAAAAAGGGAAGAAAGACAAATGACAAGGAGCGTGAAGCCTAAATACATGTAACTTATAAAAATAAAGTCGAGAAAATGTCGAGTAGAACGCTTCATTTACTAGCGTTGTATTCCATCAAATGTAGGAGCTGTATCAAAATTAATAAATTCAAACAGCTACATGTACACAAGTAAGCTTTTAATAACATACATTATATAATAAACTTTGTAATATGCTGCATGCAGAATATGTTTGCTACACAAAATCACAGTATACAAAATACGAAATAAAGTTCTAATATAAAAATAATGGACGGTTTATCAACAAAATTATCACAGCTGAATAGGAAATGCACAACTCAGGTCAGAAAATATGAGGACATCAGTTTTGTCACGTAATACGTATACATTTATAATTGCTTCTTCTTTCATATATTGAAAATAAATATTGCTCTTGTATTTGGTCTAGGTTGTAATAAATATATGTCTATTTTTATTGATATGCAGTAAACAAAGGCGAAAACGCATCCGGTGTTAATTCTTTGTTGTCGCGATGGCGTTCGAACACTATATTTGCCAGCTCATCGCGTCCCATGTCTCTTAGTGCATTAGTTAAGGAATTGACAGCGCCATCTTTCTTGTCTTTGCACATGCGTTTCCAGTATAAGAGGATTTTATATGTGACGTCAGACATGCTTAAACCGTTTGAAATGGCATCGAAACCGAGGCCAGTTATGGTGCTATCTGGGAGGTCAAGATGAACTGCTAAAGTCAGGCCTTCGGGAACCAGTTTCGATAGATTGCGCAGGCTCTTTCCGGAAATGACTTTTGACTCTCTTTCAACTGTAAAAAAAATATTTATATACTAGAAAACTAAAGATGACGTTCAAAATATTTTATATATCTATATTATCTAATTAATTTCAAATGAAAATCAGACATACAATTGCATTTGATTATTGTTATTATTTACCAAAATATGTTTGAGATATTAGGACAATAGTCGGAACATTAAGTAACCCTTGAAGATCGAGAGCATGCATCTAGGTACCACCAACTATAACACGTTTCTCTAAAAATATTTCCAATTCAATATCTAGCAGGTACTGTAACTTAATATGAAAGGGATGCATTAGCTAAAAGCCTTTACCCACAATTCAATTTTTTTTTCATGCATTATTGATAAAATTTTATTGGCGTTTTTACTTTACAGTAAATAAACTAAAATGTATGAAAAAAATATTTGCAGATAACCATGCAATGTTGTTCATGCAAATGAGATTCCAACAAAAATAAATTAAAAGCAATGATTCTCTTCTTGCAAAAAGAATGATGAAATTTTTACCTCTTGCTGTGAACCAAAAGTAGACAAAATCGTTAATATTACATTACAAACTTCTCTTTTTTCTTTCAATAAATCTATTCATTTTAGAAAAGACAGGTGACAGATGAAAAGTGCATTTAATAAAAATTTAAGATATATTTTTGTGATTAGAGCTGAAATACTAGTATTTCATATTCAGTGTTCAGATAGTGCTTACTTATGATTGGTTTTCGACTTGTTTTCATCAGCCGTTCCATGACGCTGGGCGGAAGAGGTTTGAATTTTGGAATCGTCGGAACTTCCGTTTTCTCCTCCTTGAACACAGGTGTGTTCAGTATGTCGAAATTGACTTTCTCCTTTTTAGGCTCTGGTTCTTCCGGGACGAACTCCGGTTTGAAATATGCTTTCACCGTTTCCTCGTCAATTTCAATCCTAATGGAACAAGTACAGTTGTCTCTGAGATTTTTGTCTTCAATCCCGACAGGATCGAGGTTTATTGCACCAGTGATTGCGCGTTCATCGTTAGTTTTCGGTTCTATCACAAACTGTCGGTAACTTTCCGGTAAATACCGGAAATAGTGAAGTTCTCTGTTTTCCGAGTAGTTACTTTCGGAACTCACTTTTATATCATCTCCCACCGTAAAATCCCATTTCATTCCATCTATAATTTCACAGGTAGGTGGGACTTGTATCTGTCTTGTTGGCTGTTGAAATTTCTGCGATCGTCTAAACGGATTGGATGGTTCGTCTTTCTTGACTATGTCTTTCACAACGTGTTTGAATCCCTTTTCACTCATCTCCTTGACGCGACTTTCGAGCTTTATTAATGGCATGCACTCCAAAACCATGAACCAAAATTTTTCCTGAAGGTTTAAGAAGGCTACAATTTCGCCCTTTTCCCGATTGCTCCGATTCTCTAGAACTGTTGCTGCTGGAGGTAGTCGCTTTTGTCTTTCTGGTTTCGACTGCATGACGCAAAATCTAATTAAAAAAAAATCATTTTTCTCACATTGTATTTTCAATTTCGGAATTCCATCTAAAGACAAGTTTATAAAAAAGCATAAATCAGTTCCTTAAAATGTTATGGCATGCTTGCTAATTGAAATTTGTAAAGCGGTGGTGGGGTTTAACAAATAATTGATACATGTAATTTACATGCTTACATTTGCAGAACTTATTCTATTCCTGATAAAATTCTGCGTCAATATTATTACATTTCCCTTTACATATTTCTCTCAAACAGCTATAACCTACTTTGAAAGAGATTTTGTATCAAACGTCACGGTAGTCCTGGTGAATTTGTATTTAGATTCGACCAATTCCCAGCCATTTTCCGTTTTCTGTAGTACAGCAATATCTTCACTGCGTTCATCCTCCACCTCAACACCAGTAGGAAGAGGGAGTTTTACGGACACTGCTCGCTTGAAAACACAGGGGGCGCTTGGGATGAGATCTATAAACTCTGTGGCCAAAACGAGGTCCGCTGTTTCTCCTGGACTTAGCTCTTTTGCAAGTTGGAGTTTATCACTTGGAATGGGGGAAATCTAAAAAAAAAAAATTAGATTCTTTGTTAATAGATTGTCATACTACTTTTCTAGTATATTATCCAGAAAAAAAGGTCAAAGGTTAAAGCAGTAGAGTTATGTAACTGACTAAAATATTCTGATTTGTTTTTTCCCAATTCATATACATTTTACTAGTTTTTACTTTTAAGTGTGCGTGTTTGCATTCACCTGAATTGCACATTGGAATGGTTTATCGTACGCTTTCTTTGGAAATCGCACGCTGATGTAGCGACTTATGTGTGCGTTATACAAGCATCCTTGAGGCGTGACGTCAAACAGTTCTTTTTTAGGGGTAAAGGTCACGATGAATATTCCTAATCGGTCCACCTCTAGTTCTACTGAAGAGTCACCCTACAAAATCAATCATACCCTTAATAAAAATAAATCTTTTATTATATGATGAGCATGTAATATAAACAATATTCCTTAAAATCTAAAAACAATTCAAGTTTGGCATTTTTAAATTGTCGTTTTAAAGTAAAAGAATACTAGTAAATTTTTTCTAGTTTTAAAGGTGTGATACATCTTCCAAAATCAAATTTTGTGTAACAAGTCAATTTTTTTTTCAATGAAGTCAGGTGAACTTGTGGTAAAAACAAATAAGACACAAGTACATTTCAATGGGGAGGTAGAATTTATCAATAAGCTGAGTGTTTACCATTCAAGTTTACAATACCCGGGAATGTTTGCATACTCTTCAATGCTCTATGGGACATTTAATTCAAATTTAATAATCCCAGCACTTCAACTTTGTTGATATGTTTCTAAAAGGACTATATGTACACAACGTTCCTATTTTTGAAGTAGTGGAAAAGTCAAAAAACTTTGAAAATGAAAGGACAATCCCCACCCGGACAATGCCTTGCTATCAAATAACGATTAAGAGGGTTTGTCCCTAGTAATGATATCCGTTTTTTTTTCAAATACCCCTCTGGTATTCTTCCCAACTTTAGAGTAAATACTTTGAATACACTACAAATATGGTTTTTAAGCTTATAGAAACACCAATTTTATAAACAGACATTTTGCTTTTGTAAAAAGGTTCAAAGGGTTTAAACTGATCAAACAACAATGACAAATTTAAGTATGTATAGCCTTAATAATTAGAAATGTAAGTAGGTGTAAACCATATTGGCAAGTAAGCAAAATTAGTAATTGGGACAAATTTATCAAAGAAGGTTGAAAGTTCAAGTGAACTTATCGACACTGGAATATTGAGCCAGAAACTGTATATCATGCAAATTCAACGGATGCCAGGGGAATTGTGAATTGCAAAGGAGACTTTTGTGGGGAATAAATAGGAGCTAGAGCATAAAGCATAAAAAGTATCATTAAACATTTGCTGGCAAAAAAAATTATTGTCATGTTTCTTGCTTGAAGATAACATCCTAAAACACATTTAAAGATAACTTGCCTTTTTTAGAAACCCAACATCCACCCATTCACTTTCGTCGCTCCATTGCCCTTTGACGTTAATTTCATTGTGCTCAGTGTCAATTTGATAGTATGGAATTTGCACGATGACCGTTTTCTTCAGCGGATGCATGGTTGATTGCAGCGTATAAATTTCGCTTGTAATATGCTCGTAAGATGGCAGGGTGGGGTAATACTTCCATCTTAAAGAGGGAGATGCCACTTGACATGAAATTGTGTCCTTTTTACCAAACAACCCGTCTGGCAAAATCAGTTTCCCACCGAGCGGAAGTCCAAAATTCCCACCTTTTTTGCCCGGTGAGTATGTCACTTTGAGGCTGCAAATTAAAGTAAAAAAGAAACATAAAAAAATTCGTACGTGTTCTTAATAACAAAATTCTTTTTCCACATTTTCTCGTTTTGAAGATCATTAAAAAAAACCTCTTTCCTTGATTTTAACTAAACATATCTGATTACAAAAATATCACAGAAATAAGAATTCGAAGGAAAAAAAATAATCGTAAACGCACTGTGCGTCGTCGTCCATAAAGTCGTTGTTTGTTCCTATGGCAACGCTACACGAATTAGAAATTTCTTTGTTCTTCATACTTCCGCCACTTTCCGACCTGAAATTGCGATGAAAAAACAATAAATGGCATGGTAATAACAAAACTGGTTATTTCCAGTAGGAAAAAAGGCACAACTTCGGTTAATAGTACTGGTTTCTCTTATCGTGTTTTATGTTCTCCTAACCATTCATATCCATTACTTGGTTTCTTTATGTTCTTTATATTCTTCATGATAAATGTAAGAAAATTGCGTAGAATGAACATGCACAGCGCTAAATGATGTAGCACCCAAGACTTTTACATCTAAATATTTGTCAATACATTAACAATTAAGTTGGTAACTAAAAATCGTGCCAGCATCCACCCTAAATATCCACACACATTTAAATTGCTGGTGCCATCAATACTCCTATAACACAAAATGATCGATGCAAAGAAATTTTTAAATAAAAATCAAACGTCAGCAAGTAAACTGTCACCGTACAGGTTACATCAGATAAACTACTGTGGAGTGATACGACAAAAAGCAATCGAAATCAAAAAAAAGTGTTTTGTTTTTTCAGACAGATGTCAGACACAGTTCACCAAAAAACTAACAACCATGAAACACCTTCTTACCGTGTTACCGGCGAGCGCCGAGATTTCTTAGAGGAAACCATTTTTCTTTCAAAGATTAAAGATTAACCTAAGATATTAGTATTTTGTGAGTTATAACGGACATATCATAAAATAAAAACAAAAATGAGACTAGAAATTAACATCTCTAAAAAGAATCCATTTCACTACCGCTAATACACATAGTTCTCTTCTGACAGTATTATTGCCGGAAGTAATAAAGAGCTATATAGGTAGAAAAATTTGCAGTTAACTTACAAAGATAAAAATGACAAAGTTAGATCGAACAAAATATAACAGAAGTCTCTAATTGAGTAATTGAATTAAAACTCAAGAAAAACAGACCGAAAGATTCAAAACTACGTTTAAGACTACATCTTTTGGTTTCTACAGTATTCTTTGACCTTACATTGAATCTGAGACGGTGCTCTCAGAATCGATGTCAAATTTGGGCAAGGGTATGATGAAAACACTCTTTGTTTTTGCTTGTAGTCTCATTTTAATTTAATCTATAGGGAAAAAATGCAACGTAATATAAATTTTAAAAAGCTGTAAAATATACAAAATAAAGCGCACTGTGTAACTAACAACAAAAGTTTATTTAATCGATCACTTAAACAACTGTTCAAATATGATGAATAAAATTGCTTCTATTTGTGGATACATTTTATCATTAAAATACACAATTCAAATAGTTAAAAGTTTAAATCGCTATTCATTTCAACATGAGTTTTTAAATGCCACACTGGTTCATTTTGAATTGAAAAAGTATTTTAAAAAATCGTTTAAACATCACGGGAGAGTGATATTATCTATAATAATTACATCAATTTTTCAATCGAAGACAAATATTCGCTCTTTATCTAAATATTATAATATATCCATTATCTTTTTTTGAATATACATCACTGGCTCGTTAGAATATGCCTCAATTAAAAAAATTGATATAATCAAATAAGGCTAGTCTTGAATAGCAATTATCAGAATGTTATTTTTGAAATTTAATTTTTCATGTATTGCAAAATTATACCCAGCTTAATGATCTCAAACATATTATTTTCCCCAAAATTTTTTGTTCTGAAATCCATTTCAAGTAGTCAGTTGTCGATAAGTTGTCACACACAAACACACACATATTTTATTTTCAATGGTTATTAAGATCTCGTTTCATGCAAATTCTCAAAAAAACATATCTGATAACTGAATTGAAAAAAGAAAAGAAATGAAATGCTACACGGAAAATCCAGTCGCTTAAAAAAAGACCAATTTAGCAGAGAGCTGTTATTGGCCCTTTAATTAATAGAAAAATCGACTTTTCTCTCGTTCGATACGAGTTAAATGTTAGAAGTCCGGCGATAAATTAGATGCACAATGGCAGGTCATATCAGCTGCCTTCTGAAACACCATATTGCATTGTATACAGTTATTTGTCAAATAGATGAAACGCTAAAAATATTATGTCCTTGATGATTACTTGCAGTGTTGATACATTTCATGGCACGGGTCTATAATGCATTAGTTTGGGCACGTTCTTTAATAGTTTAAAGCGATTTTTAAAGGTACTAGAATTTATAACAGAAGTTGACTGGTACTGTCATATCAATATTTTACGACCAACATTTTATTTCGTCGAAATGTTCATTTAAAATCAGATGCTTTTTTTATATTGATAGTTATTTGGATTCGACAAAAATGATATTATAATGCAAAAAAAGAAAAAGAAAAGAAAACAGCTGTTTAAGTGAGAGAGAGACAGCCAGAGGAAAAAATAGAGAACTTACTCCGGAGATGGTCGTTTTTTGGCGGTTGTATTTGTATTCCTTGCAATTGCCACCGGCATTGTCCGACTAGGTTAAAAAACACTTATTTTATCAATTGTATTATTCTAGTATATTTATATCCATCATTAATTCTTCAAATTTTTATGTATATCTGTATTCATCCACTGAGATACATCAAATACAACACTGTTCACTTTTTAAGGTATCAGCACAATTTATGGGATACTATAGTAGTACAGAATATTCCAGTTTTTAAAGAATCGAACAGTCCCTTTCTTAGATGGCGTTTGTCGTTAAGTTGTTTACGACATCTACCAAAAAACAATAACCGCTGGTGTCGCTAACCAGTGAATCAGTGTTATTGTAATCGCGGGGTTGAGGCACCATAAGCCACTGGAGTTGATATTGTCACTAAAAGTTCCTTATGTCAGATCAAATTGCATTCAGTAATGCCTGGTAATGCTCATACAAATATTTCCTTAACGCAAGGTAAACCATCGAGGACCCGACAGGGGGGAAATTTAAATCGACATTTAAAACTCTTGCAAAGGTATTAACGGGCAAAGTTGAAAGATAGTTCAAATGCTTCGAAGTTGATATGCTTGCGACATCTCATGAAAAATACATAAAAAGCAAACAAAAAAATTCTCCAAGGAAATTAACCATATATCTATTGCGATTTTGATAATCTTCCATAAAATGAAACGTGTGGGAGAAAAATCATTTTATAACATTTAGAATTAATAATTAATAAAGTGTTCATTCGATTCATCACCCAGAAAGGGTAATTTCACACCGTATCCCTATAACTACATTCGCAGCAAAAAAATTATGCTTTTGGTCTTTAAAATTGCAAAATACAAAATTTGAAAAACATGTATATAATGATCCAGTAAAAAAATCAAACAGGATTGTCAGAGAAGTGGCAATCAAGCAAGAACATTATAAATTCTTTGTACAACTTTTTGGGACAAAAAATAATTCATAAATTTTACTCAAAATAAATCATACTGTAATACTGTAATGGTTTCAACAAAATGTTCCTCCCTTCCTCCGTGGTGACCCCATTTCGAGCAGAGAATAAGATCACTTTTGATTTATGTCTAACGAATGATTAACTAAGAAATTTTTTTCATTTTTCATTCCAAGTGTCAATAATCAGTACATAAATCATTTCGTGAATGACTGCTAAAAATGTGCATAGCCTTATAAACATTATTTTCAAAAAATTATATTCACCGTTATTGATTGTAATTTTACTCACTTGCTTAATTACGTTATTAGACCCTTATGGTACCCTCTTAGATTCCGCTAAGTCGAGGAACCTATTCATTCCAATGTTTTCTATTGTAAAAAAAGATTGGGGGTTCATTCAGGTTTCTCAATCGTGAACTGTTAAAGTTGATCGAGCAAATAATTAGTCATTTGTATTTAACGTAAATACATTCTGTGTATTATCTGCATATGTTCAAAACGTTTCTAATCTGATAATTATAAAATTTAAAGATCGTTTCTCGCGACTCCGTCGATAGAAAAAATATATGAGTAAGTACTTCCGATAAATCCTTGTATTATTAATTGTTTGTATTTTAAGGGTAAACAAACTAAGCATAATTTTTCCTAGGACTAATAATTGGTGTTTTATACAGAAAAAACACAATAGACGTCTTGTAAAAAAGAAAATATTCTAAACTTTGCACAAAATAACGGATATAAGAATCGTATGCGAGAAATATCGAAAAATTGATAAATTAAATCCAAGAATGATCCGTAAGGAATTCTGTAGAATTGGTTCATTTCCGTAACTAATGCCATGGTTCTTTGAAATAATACCGTAACAAATGTATATTGATTCACATCTGAGCGGTCCTTCGATAAAGATTTTCTACGGTTTGAGAAAACGAATTCTGACACCAATTTGAGAAATTCCATTGAATGGTGCGCGTTGTGCTGATCTCTTTTTCACTTCCGGTAACTGTGCGGTATGAAATGTAACAATGGCAAATAGAGAAATCGATTTTAAACACCAACTAAGGAGTAATTGATTTCATTTTATGAGAAACACGTTTGAAAGAAGTCGTTAAATAAATAATTTTATCGTACATTTCAAATTCATCAGATTTTAATTTATGACGCAGATGAAAAAAGTGAATTCATATGATTTGCTCTTATCAACTCTTTTTCTTTGTAAAAAGAAATTTAAGAATTTGTATTGAGTAACGCTTTTCTTAAAGATGTATGCATGATTATAAAAAAAAAACAAAATCAAAAAATCCAATCAAACAAAACGAAACAAACCAAAACAAAAGCAGTCAGTGAGGGTGTGTGTGTGTGTGTGTGTGTTCGTCTTCAACTCACTCCATGTATTTAGAAAGACACCCTCCTTCTTGCCCCTTGGACCAAACTCACTACACCTCTATCCTGGCTTCACATATAAATTGTTTAACATGGTCAGACTAAGTTACCGGATGAAAAAGAATCACCAATATCCATTTGGAAACAAAAGCTTTTCGCATGCAACCAAATACTATTTCGCCTCCAACGAACAATTTATGTTTTAATATACTTTAAAGATGTATTTTTTCAATTACCTGATTATGAAAAACCACCTTTTTGTAAGTTTCCAGAAATCTATTCCGTGTTTTGAAGTTAAATGTGGAAAAGAACTTTTAGAAACAACTACTTACGTTAAAATTTCTTGTTGTATTAAGCAAAAAGAGTGCCACCACCATTTATTCATTGCAAGAAGTGTATTATTCTAAAAATGCTTAATTACGTTTCGCTTTTTATATTAATCTCAATTAGCGAATTAGCTTTTAAAACCCTAAAGGCGTACAAATCTTTCAATTAATATATTCATTCCGCACAATGTGCAGTTTACGTGGGCTAATCTTTAAATACCCAATGCACTTTCTGTGTTTTTGTGTGATTATTCATAAATCACACCTAAGCAAAAATGAATCAGACTTTATGAACTAATTAATGAATTAATCATTCATTTAGGCATGTTTGGGTCAATTGAAAAACTATTGTTTTAAACAAATTCCGTCATTATTTAAATGGAATTACTTATCAAGATGATATCAGTTCCAGAATCTTTGACATCTCCAATTAGTTTTTTGACAATTCTATTCACACGTGTTCGAAGCATACAGTGGCGCGCGTGGCAACTGTATTCCGAATTCCCTCGGAGTCATGGATCAGATATTCATAACATTGCAGCTTAAATTCTAAATCTAAATTATTTACTATTTTTGACTTAAGATCAACTGTTATGTCCTGAAAAAGTATGTTTAATCAAGTGTAATTTACCGTTGTTTGTGTATTCATTTAAATTGATTTAAATCGGTAATTATATACATGAACCGGTACTAAAACGGTCAAATAACAGGCGAATTTTACACTTGACCGAAGATAAACCTGAATGTATTCATTTGAATTGATAAACATTTTTATCTATGCATAAAAACATTTTTTTTTTCATGAAAAAAAAATCGAATCGCATATAATTCTTGTTTCCATCGGACCATACCCTTCCTATTTGAAAATGAATTAACCAGAGCAACAAAAGAAAGAAATATCGACATAAAATAGTATTTTAATTTTTATCTGTTTGTCATCATAGAAAACAAACACACAAAAAGAAATATTAATATGATTTCCTTCTTACATTACATACATGTTCTCTAATTAACAAAATTTCCTTGAACATTAGAATGAAAAATTAATATATTTTACCACAAGGATTCAAAAGTACCTGTTTGGTAAAGTCTCCCGGGGTAATTTGAATCATTGTATTTTTCTTTAACGATGCATTTTAAATGCAAATCGCTTACGCAGACCATTAAATAAACAGTCTCGTCTTGTCTGAGACGTGAATTGTTGAGAAGTGTAAAATGCTTCTTTTAAATTTGTTCGATTGAAAATATGTCTGACAAATATTGTCAGAACTTCTACTTTTATTGTTTAATATTTGCACATCCATATCCCATTTTCAGAAAACACAATGTCTTTATATTCCTCAAGCATTTTAACATGTTTGTTTTTAGTAGCGTAAATAGTGTGTGAATTCATCTTGATCATAATGCATTAAAATCTTAAGCAAATATTTAATTACACTTAATGGAATAGATAGTGAAGTTCACACACTAATAATCTTTAAGTAAGGTATCAGTTGAAGAAATGAATGTTCATCTTTGTGATGAACACTGTTATCATCGTCATCATCTATAAAGTATCATAAGAATAAATCCAACCATCAACTGCATAGCACATTTTTGTTTTTCTACCAGTAATAAAGATTAAATATTATATTTGAAGATTCAAATTTTAAGTTAAGTAATAGTCATCGCAATTAAACTTACCATTTTTAGGAAATTCCAAGAATATGTGTGCAGACGCGAATATATCAGAATTCTGAGACGTGAAATAGGTACCTCTTGGTATTTATGACATCTAGCTAAGCATTCGGGCACCGAATCAAACGCTCCTTTCAGTGGGCTTATCAAAGACAAGGATTCCAATTAAAGAGATATAGCCGTCATACCTCATTTAAAAAGACTGACAAATTGGCTATTCCTTTTAAAAATAGGGGTCGTCGGCAATGTATTGAAAAAGTATAGGCTGCGTTCGAGTCGGTTAAAAAAAATTTCTATGGTTTTCAATAAATCTGTTTCAGTTCTCCCTGGAATCAATATATTTCTTTGACTCCGGTCTTGTTTGAATATTGATTTTTCTTGGTGACATTTGTCACCCTTTAATTAATAATCATATGCTGAATAACTGGCATAGAGCACTTCACATAAAATTTTATCCAGATTCTAGTGAAACTCTGGCAAATATTGAACTGATACAGACTGTTTTGAAAAGAGATTTTTTATCTCAGCTATCTAGTAGACAATATCGTAAAATATTTTGCTGCTAGATATCGATAAGATATTGAATTTTAAGGATTAAACCAAACACATTTTACATATCTTAAGATGATCGCAATAAACTAATTCAATAAACTTATCCGACCACCTTCTTTAAATTAAAAAGCGACCAAACAACACCAAAATTTTATTTCTTGTGTGAAATTAAAGACCAAAAAATTTTTAAGCTAAATTAAATTTCTTTTCAACGGCATTTGTTTAAACCGATGGGATGAAGGTCTGAGACGTACGTTTTTATGCCGAGACATATATCATGTTGTTAATTACTAGGGATATATGAATTCAAAATTGTAAATTCAAATTTTATAACCTGATGAACAGTTCAGACTTATCCCCTCGCAACGGAGTTGGAGGGGATATATAAAGGTTATCGTGTGATTGATTGTATATTGTTTAACGTCCCTCTCGAGAATTTTCACTCATATGGAGACCCCACCACTTGCCGGTGGAGAGCTGCGAATTTTGTCCTATACTCCGCACTCAGAGCCATTGAGCAGGGAGAGATCTTTTTCGTGCCAGCCTACTGCGACACGGGACGCGGGCGACTGATTCATCAATTGAAGAATGCAGTATAGTAGAAGTCGCCCGCGTGGTGCAGTGGTTAGAACGTCTGCTCTAGAGTCGCGAAGTAAGGAGTCAATCCTCACGTCGCTGGTTCGAATCCCACAGTGGGACGTGGAGACGGGTCCTTCGTTTATACGGGGAATCGAACCCGCGACGTAATGATCAACTCTTTACTTCGCGACTCTAGAGCAGACGCTCTAACCACCACGCGGGCGACTGCCGGCTCTGAGTGTGTTTGTGGGTGAGTTCCTTAATCCAGTGCGAAACGGAAGTGACGTTATTTTTATCGGGATCGATGTCCAATGCTGCCTTGCTTTATAGATATTCTATTTGCAAGAGGACGCCCTGCTTTGGGGTGCCTTTTTTAGGTCTTTGTCTTCTTTTCTTACAAACTAAATTCGGGTATTATTTGATTTGAAACAGAGTAAAGGCGCACTGGCATCTCAAGATCGAAGATTCTTTAAAGATATGTGAATAGAAAGTTTAGACACTAGCCATAAATCTAATCCGGCGTATGTCAAGGAGCGATTTCGATAAGTGTTATCACCCAGCGAGTCACTTAACGAAATATACAATCACAGCTCAATCGATATTTTAAAGAGGTAGATTGTGACTAGGTATTTTTACGCAAAGTTAGTTTCTTTGGTTGACGTTTCCAAGGAAAACATAGGGTTTCCAAGGAGTGGAAGCAGTCCAATAGTTCCGGATTTTTAAGTTAAAAAATTGTTGTGGTGGTCATAGAAACAAAACTACATTTACTTTAACAAATGGAATGACGCTGTTGTCCAATACGAGTAATTTGGATTATTAGACTTGATTTTGGTTTGCTTGGTTTAAATTCGCATTTTTCTGCAATCAGTACAATTCCATT
This sequence comes from Saccostrea cuccullata, assembly GCF_032062105.1. Classification (NCBI taxonomy): domain Eukaryota; kingdom Metazoa; phylum Mollusca; class Bivalvia; order Ostreida; family Ostreidae; genus Saccostrea; species Saccostrea cuccullata. Next base: position 34,715 of record NW_026926569.1, on the reverse strand, counting down.
CCCCCAGCAAGCATGTTGACAAATCACTGACACAAATATACCTTATGTATACACATTAAAACATTTCTTTTATGTCTACATGTAGGTTATTAGATAGAAATTTACACGTACTTACTTTGTAATATTATTTTAATTCAAAAAGTAAAAATCACTGTTATTTGGGTGAAAGTGAAGCTCTTTACGAGTGATATCGGACAAAAATGAATTATGTTACTCAATACATACCCGGCTAATTGTCTCGCACGATTGAAGAGAAAATAAATGGCTAGTTGCAGATAAGTAAACTTTTTGTCCTGAAACAATTCTGCGTCATTAAAAAAAAGAATATCTTACAGAACAACAATTGTGTTTTCAAATACTGCGATTCAACCTAATGATTTATTGACTTGCAAAATTGTGAAGAGGAAAAAGAGAATATGTGTACATATCACACGAACTCTCTAACGCTCTGCCAATAAAGAAGTCACTTTTCTCGTACAAAAAGTCCATATATTGTTCTGTTGGCTTTTGGAGTAAAGAAATTCTTTTTATTTCCCCTCCTAAATAACGATATTCTGAAACTGGGCCCTTGTACAATGACGAATTGACAAGCAATTGAAGTTATATTACAACAAAGTTATTATGCTCAGGGATATTGGATGAAATTCCTCTTTCAAACGTTAATAAAACTTTGAATTGTCCACTTCGGGGTAATAAGAGAAAACTTAATATGAAGCCAGTAATCTAAAGTTTTATTCCCTGGTGATTTATTTACACTGATGTCAATAAAACTTATTAGCCTTTTTAATGTCAGTAAAGTCGTTTTCAAATGTGTTTTGATGACTTTCGTTTTAAGCAATGTGTTTGTTTACTAACAGAACAGAAAATAAACAAAACATTTTTGAAGCGCGATTCCTTGTCTGTGGTGGGAAATGGACCTAATTCCTCAAATAAAAAGGAAATTCTTGCGATTTGATTCGATCTCACAATTTCGATATGCTTGTTTGACAATCTACTTTGAATACCAAAGTAATTATTTGTCATTTATTAAAAGGAAATGTGAATGGTCCCTTTGTACAATTAAAATGTTTTATAATGAAAAATAAATTACTCCATTTTGTTATTCAGAATCCGGTTGGCATCTTAATGCAATGTCATAATTTAAATCTAAAAATGCGTATTTAAAAATCCGTTTTTAGACAAATAGTCAATTAGTCCGTAGTGTAATCGTATGATTAGAAAATGTCACGTATTCAACATGTGTTATTGCCAGTGTATTCGCATATTTAACCCTGTAAATTTTATGACTTTGTTTTTATTACTATAGTCAGTTTTTTTTTCAGTTAAAATGGCTAGTGACAGATTTAAAGTCCTCGTCTGTTTTCTACAAAACATACTCGTAATTTTATAATTTCTTACTTCTGGTGGTTTTACATATTTTGAGTCACATGATCAATCTTGTTTTATCCATCCTTATGTACAACGCATAAAATCCCGAGTTTACTCGATACTTACATGTTGCTAGCTGCAGGTCTGTCAATATCTTTTTTCGGAGAGCTACAGCGGCCAATGCTAAAAAGCCTACAATGAGTTGTCATCTGCTTCCTGTCTCTTTATATTTTTAACTATGTATGAGATCTCCAATTTCGTTGGTGCTTCTCAATTAAAGCAGTCCCATTCTAAAGCTTCGCAGGGGTTGGATGTCCATGAGTGGATTCAGATCCTCTTGCTTTGTAATGATGCATAATTTTTCTTTATAACTATACCAACCCTCTCAGTACTTTGATTTTCTTTCTCTTGTAGCCTTAGCCGCAGTATGTGCACACAGATAGTAATATTGCAGAATACCAAGAATGACGTCAATCACAGTTGATGTCATTCGTGGCGTTCTGCAAATGTTACCATTTGATATGTTTACAGATTCTTTATGACAAAATATTACTGCGCTCCTCCTATTTTACTTTTTTTTGACCTGACACTTATTTAGGGTCTCCAAGAGCAAAACATAGATTTTGCCACTGTAATCATATGGGAGGCGGAGGTATTATTTAGTGAGTTCAGTGCTCACAGCACCTCTAGTCTTGTATCTATTAGCTACTTCCTACATGTGAAAAACTATGGGCATTTCTGATCTTTTAGTATTCACAAAGCAAGATCTTTATTATACTTCCGCTTGAAAAGTGGGAGGGTACAATTAATAGTGATCGGGATGTCCGTGCGATTGTACGTCTGTCCCTCCGTTTGTTGCGCTTTGGGGTACCCATCTCTTATCCGCAAATCATTTAATACCCGGAATGAAATTTGAATAGACTTTCACAGAATCTTTGTTACATAGTGTCATTGTGCACTTCCTATTTTACTTTTTGATCGGACACACATGTTAGGTTTCCCATAGCGAAACGTGGACATTGTCATTCTTTTTATAATATTGAAGTGTATCCATCTCTTATCCTCAACTTCTCTAGACCACTGAATAAACTTAAATGATATTTTCACAGATTCTTTATAATAAAATTGCAATTGTGCTCCTCTCATTTTACTTTTTGATCTGACACTTAATTTGGGTCTCTCAGAACAAAAAATGAACTTTGCCATTATAACAATATGGGAGGCGGGGGTATCATTTAGTGAGCCAATTGCTCACAGTACCTCTAGTTTTGTTCCAGTAATGCCTGAAAGCCACAAGGACAGTATTGGCATAAATTTGAGCATAATGTAGGTTAGGCACTTTGCACCCCTCCTCTGCTTTTTGATTGTATGGACCTTTTTTGTAAAGAAGGCTCACCCTACAAACGAAAGGTTATGAATTCGCTGATATGGATGTAGATCCAAAAATGCTTTTCATTTATTGTCCTATGTTTAGAGTACACATATTCAAGAACGTCTCGTTTTCGGTACATGTATATCAGAGCAGAGTCCGTAGCAAGACCACGGAAACCAAACTTGAGACTTGGAAGTTAAAAGTCGATATCTATGTTAATGTATAAACAGCTTTCATTTCTGGAAAGCGCATTTGTAAAAATTACGTCAAAACCCTAAAGCTTATTCTTTTCAAGAACTGGAATTTAAATATTTTACCTTTTGCCTCCCTCGGCCATTGGGATATATGATCTTGATCGTCCAGACAGACTTTTGTACTTCCAAAACGTCTGCGAGATTTATTTAGGCTTATCATAATCTCCAAGTTATATAGGCATTTAATACACTAATCGAAAAAGGAGTGATTTATTCCAAAGAACTTCTATACAAACATTTCACTTTGTTAATGCATTTCTAGTAGCCAGTTTACTTTATGTAACGACGTCCTTAATCTCACAGGAAATCTTCGTTTCAGATTTTAAAAGAATCAATTTTTCCGCTCGTTGATCTAGGCACCTTAGGGTAAAGGTACAGTAAAAAGGTACAAAATTAATGAAATATTAATTTGCGTTCTTTAATGTCGCAGCCCTACTGAGCCTATTGTGTCGCAGTAAGGTATGTGTACTATAGCTGTAATATGGGCAAAATACAGTAACGTGTGCTTTGCAGAGAGGTTAAGATAACCATTTACAAAAAAAAAACAAAAAATGGGGGGGGGGGTGTGCGTTAAGTTTTATTTCTTTGATCTAATCCAAATACTTGAGGTATGAGCTTAATAAATGATACCCCCGTCTCCCGTATGATTATTATGGCAAAGTTTTGCTCCGGAAGACCCAAAATAAGTGTCAGATCAAAACGTGAAACAGAAGGTGCACAATGGCAATAGATAATGAAAAATCGGTGAAAGTATTGTGAAATTTTATTCAGTGACATAGGACGAGTTGCGGATAAGAGATCGGTACACTTCAATATTTTAGAAAGAATAGCAGTGTCCATGTTTTGCTGTGGGGAACCTAAAATATGTGTCGGATCAGAAAGCAAAAGAGGTGAACAATAGCATTATGTTTAAGATTTTGTGAAAGTTTCATTAAATCTAATTCAATTGTATAAAAGAAGTTGAGGATAAGAGATGGGTACCCCAAAGCTTAACAGAAGGACGCACAGACGGACGGACATCCCTATCACTATATAACCTCCAACTTTTCAAACGGGAGAGGGTTGGTATAATAATGTACAGACAAATAATGATAACCAACAGAACAATCTATTCCTCCTATTAACAAAGTAATCCGGGTTAATTCCCAAAAGTTGAAAAACCCCACTTGAAAACTTCAAAAGCCAATATATATGTAGCATTTTGTTTAAACGATTAAACCTACCAAAATAGTTCGACAGAATAGACGGATTGCACATTTCCAATTAATCTTGACAAAAGAAAGGTCTGATCTTATTTTCGAACATGTTTTGAAAACAAATTACGCTGTTTTAACATTCCGCTTACGAAAGAGTTCTTCGTGTTGATTTCCTCAAATGACATTTACAAAGTGGGGGGCCATTTTCGCAGGTGCATACTTAACGAACAGAGAAACAAGTAAATATTTGTTGACGAACAATACATCATATAATTTTAATTTTTCATTGTTCGATAAAACTCAACTTAAATCAATTCCCAGCAAAATGGTCGATATGTACTCGGCCATCTTTGAAAAATCACAATGGAACAAAGATGATATCGAATTATACTTCAAGGAAATTACCCAGTCATGATTTAAAAGCTGAGAACATATGCTCTTCTATTTCATATAAAATATAAATTTGTTCATGTTGAAATCATGTGATTTTTTTTTAAATTAACAATTCAGACCCTTATGAATCTCTAGTAAATAAGGGAATGGATAAAATTTTTGCCTACAGGCAACACATTGTAGACTTTATTCTACAAGACTTTAAGAAATACATACTAAAGCTCTTCGTGACTAAAATAAGTATCACGACATATCTTCACGTACATTCAAATTCATTTCTTAGATAAAAATGTTCATCATCAAATTCAAATGAAAAGGGTTTTTTTTTTGTATGAGACATCTATTTCACAGGCCACCGACTCTATCCATTTCAAAATCGGTGGTTGTTGATAAAGTTTATCAACAACCACCGATTTTGAATTGATTCATTCAGTCACGCACTACAAATGATTCTAAGTTGAAATATCAAATAAAAAACTTTCCGGATTTACATAATTACTTATCTTCTTTTAAATTAAAATCCTATATCCTGTTCAGTCTAGAATGATGATCTAGAGATTAATCGGTTTTGTAAATATATTTCGTTTTTATCTAACGAAAATTTTACGGATGGCTTTGTAAATCGAGTTAATTCTTTTCTTTTTCTCACAATAATTTTTCCACAGTGCCCTATTAGTATCTATACAAAGATGATGATAACGAGAGAGAGAGAGAGAGAGTTCAAATTCTAGATGTGCCAAACTTCTAAAAGGTTATATACCATTCAACGTTTTTGCTAAACATTTTTTATAGCACCATCAAAGAAAACGGATACGTTTCAATTTAAAAGGGATCGAATTTTAAATGTAAATTTTCGTCTATAAAATCCATAGACATGTAAAAGACGAGGTAAAATTGGAATAATTTGGTCTTTTTAAGACATCAGGCAAAAAGGATTTCACAAAGCAATGAATGCAGGTATTAAGTTGGAAAAGAATCGAACTGATCTGGAAAACAGAGATTTTGTATTCCTGATTTTGCTCGTCGTGTACTTTAATAAAAATTTTTATTTGCATCACAGTAAAAAGTGTCATGAGCAGTCGTAATAAAAAGACGTGATAAATTATTTATGCCTGCTTATCATTCCTATACCACTAGATTCTGCAAAAACAATTTTAGGAAATCAAAACAAGAAAAACAACAACAAGAAAAAGAAATAGTAGTAACTGACAAATATCCCTTAAAAATCTACCAAATTGAAACATATTCTGGACTGTAGTTTACAAATCGGCAGCCTTGAAGAGGGATAAATAATTTACCTATAATACAACCCACGCCTATAATTGATCGGTATCTGTAAACTTTAACAAGTGTTTTATAAATAAATTACTAGTACATATACTGAATTTATACAATGCAATGATATTTTCATATCATTTGCTATACTTGATCTGAAACTATGCCTCTACGATTCTAAGGTCAACCGAACATGAATTTTGGGTGAAACTTCTACACGAGACAAAAATATGTTTCACACTATATCTTTATTCCTTTACCATTCATTTTTTATTATTAATATTTTTTTTAATTATTATTAATCAGTCAATACAAGAAATAAATGGATTGGACAAATTTCAGTCTTGTTCCCTTATGTGTTACTCATACTGTAAGGGGCATTGGTCATTTATTTATTTGATTTCCTGAAATAATTGTTGCAGTCATAAACGACAATTTTATCCAAAATTGCTTCCTTGTATATAGAAGTATATTATGTAAATCATTTGTAATTTAAAACTAGTCGCCCATGGATCAAAATATTTTGAACTGATGATTAAACAATCCTACCTCTAGCTTGCAAATCGGTTCAACTATGGAGAAGAAGCGGAAGTTATGACTTCTTGCATCTATACACCTTTCCGTCTTTCTATTAAATCTCCAGTTGATGAAGCATTTGTATGCAAAGAAACACAAGACTCGGAGCAAAGGGGAAGGGAAAAAAGATCAAATGCTGTGAATTGCTAGATAGGATAACATCCCAACAGGTTCAAACATAGATATATGTTTATAATGTAGCGGAGCGATGCATGCGCCAGAAGTCTCGTAGACTTTTAAATTAGACACTGTTAAGGCATTCAATTATCTGTTTTTGAATATTGTCAATGAGGTGTATAGCGACCATGTATAGCTGTAAACCCCCTCCGGGTTTACTTATCGAGATATTCAATTATGCTGCACTTTAACCGTTGTGTATTTGGGCATATCACGTATTGTGTGAAACAAAAACTTTAAATCATTAAGTCCACTAAATTTTAATTTCATTTGAAATTCATTATTTTGAATTGACGTTTCCTTATTTAAAAGTTTTGAGGCAAGTTTGGACACAATTGTGACTTGAAATTGGGGCATTAATAAATGATCTCTCGTAAGAACCGGTGGGAATAATTGATAAAGCTAGATTAACCTGGGGTCTTGGGCATTGACTCAATATAAATAGGTATTGACCGAGCAAGTGGGGATATTGAGTACAAGGTTTTGTACTTGGCATTCAAAAATTGAGACGTGCGAAGTCTACAACCCTTAAAAAATTAAAATTATGTTCCTTCAAATTTCAAAGCGAAAGATAGCAAAACATCAAAGGAGATTGGGAGCTACACAGCTGATTGAAGCAAGTGAATAGTTAGAATACAAATGTAGGTTAAGACTCTCTTGATGAAACAAACTCACAAATTTCTTAAAGAGCTTTCAATTCTTAATTAATGGACGATTTTGAAGGCCTCATCCACACTATAAGATGTATGCATACAGTAATTTCGAGGCCAGTGTAAATAAGAAATGAAGATCGCATGTAAAATGTCAGAAAATCATTTTGTTCAAGGACTCGTCAACAAATGTTGTTTTCAATTGACAAAGATTACTAGTAAATCAAGCATTAAGTACTTTGTTTACAGTTGATCTGGAAAAATATGGATTACTTCTGAACAAGGATAGCACAGCCCAGCACTGACAACACTAATAATGATGACAGCGTCTGCATGATTTTAAAGATGTTAACCTTGAAAAGATAATTAAATATTAAATGGAATGTACCGGTACATTGTTTATGTCCTTGAAAATAATGAAGTAAAATCCTCGGAAGAGATTGACAACAACGCTGGAAATATATATACGTACTAGTTAGTATTCAAAAAGTAGGAGATACTGTAGTTTGTGATCAAAATGTTCACATATCTAAAGGGATACAAATCTATGTTGTATAGTTCCTTAACGATGAAGCCTTTAAAAAGAAATTCATCACCCTTACACATCAATCACGATCTGCACGAGATGTTACTGCTGATCAAGGGTGTTGTGCCAGGAATTTACATGCCTCTGAATTGGAAGCTTAAAGCCACTTTAAAGAAAGATTCTGAAGAGAAGGCATCAGGTTATCAGCTGTTGAAGTCGTGAATTAAACAGAGACCATGCCCCGTCTAACACGGATGAGAGGTTACGTGCCCTTGACACGCTACAGGTTGGCACAAGACAGGTCACTGTCTCAAGGGCAATGGATGTTTCCCAGTCTGTTATCAGCAGCTTATTGTCCAGACATAGTGTTATTACAGGGTCTGTACAGAATAGACCACGATCCGGTCTACCAAGAGCAACAACTCAGGCTTAGGACAGATTCATCTGCACTATTGCCGTGAGAAATCGTCTGGTAACCGCAAATTAGAAAAGGTATCAACTTCAAAGGAATACTGGTTAGTAGTGAGTGGCCAGACCATCAGGAATCGACTGCACAAGATTTCACTTACATGCCAGACATCCTCGTGTCATTCTCTGTTTTAGGGATCGTCCCGTTAGGGCATGACTCCAATGGTGGCGTCACTATCAACGCTTTGATAATCGCCAACAGAACCACGAAGGAATGTTTTCAGATGAGTCGAGATTCACTGTGGACTTCCTGGACAGACAGGGGTTTGGCGCCGACGTAACGAACGTTTCCATGACGTTGTATTATTGAACATGATCGGTATGGGGGTGGATCTGTAATGGTGTGGAGACGCATCACTCTTACCGGTGGGCACGTCACAAGGCAGTACTACCGGGATTACATTTTGGCACTCCGTGTTGTACCGTTTGCACATCGTAAGACCCCGGTTATTTCTTTTTTCAAGATGACAATGCCATATGTCATAGGGCCAGGATCGTTACCGATTATCTCAAACAGCAGAATATCCGGTACAACATTACCATGACCCGCACTCAGGGAGGACCTTTCCCCCATTGAACATTTCTTGAACATGCCTTGACAGCGGCTATGCCAACGTCAACAACCTCTTGCCAATGTTCAAGAACTTACAGCAGCATTACAATATGAATGGAATAACCTACCCCAAAATGACCTGCATGGGACGTCTCGTTAGGAGTAGGCCATGCCGAATCTAAGCTTATCTGACCAACTAGACAAGGTATTACCCGCTGCTGACTCTGTTTCGCAATGGTGGTAAATTTGTTGCGTGACCCCGAGTTGGTGTTGACCCTTATTCTGGAGAATCTATCTTTTTCTGACTGTATACAGGGTTTATAATAAATATTGCAACGTTTCTTTCATGTTTTTCAGTCATTTGTTTCCTTCCTGACATCATGATCTGTATTTCATTGTCCTTGTAAGTCCATTATTCCCTACTTCTTTTAAAAACTATATATGTATGATTGAAAGAATATCGAATGGGACGTAAAATACAATCAATAAATCAATCCAACATTCAATGGACGTCAATAATATGGCGGCCATAAAGGCGTGCAAACGGCACAACATTGGGTGCGAAGATGTTCCATTGGCGATTACCCAAGCGTTGTCTGTGACGACACCATCGATAAGCTAATACCACCACTGTAATCGCACATCCATGATCTCAAATTTGTCAAAAAAGTTTATTTTACCATTGGAAGACTAAATGAAATTTAGTAAACTAGGCAAAAACTGGATGCCAATCGAATAAATATAAACTCCGGAAAGCACTAATACCGCCGAAAATACTGCAAAGCCGTTGTTAATGGTCAAATAACCAATTACTCAATATTTTAAAAAATGTACTTTACATTGATGAATTGTAAAAAACAAAGAAAATCGAGAAGTGTCGTATTGCATAATGATGATTTTATTAGCAATTATAGAAGAAAAATAAAAAAAAACACACCAAAGTTCAACTGTTCAGGCATTACTTATACTTGAATTTGTCAAAAAATATCCTTTAGTTGGTGCAATAAACTTTAAAACAAATATGCACTGACAGGTAGATGGATAGCAATTATTAAAATCGACATATCTTAAGATATATTCACCATCCAAAATGTATAGCCGTTACCTTGGTTGAAGATGTACTTGAGGCATAAGGTTGTAAAGTTATCTGTGTTTGACAAGAGAACAATATAAGTGGGACGTAATCAGGCAACAAATATATTTTGTCTGCCCTTATGGAACTTGATTATGATTCCAAAGACAGTTGTTTGTGCTTTTAAGTGTATGGATCAAGGACAAGATTTTCAAAAATATATTTTGAAGGTCATGAATTTTTTGCATTAATGATGAATGATATAATCAAGGATAATATTTTTAGTAGAAAGGTCCATCGTGAACTTTTTGCATTAAAGATGATCAAGGGCAATCAAGATAACCAAGGATACCACTTTAAAAGATATAAATGTACAAGTAATTTGAAGATCATGATCGAACTTTTTGCACGGAAGATGAACGATTTCAAAACATAGTTTCTGATCTCAATAACATAGATAAATATGATCTAGACACCATTCATCATAGTTATTTATCAACATTGTGAATTGTGTCGTTAAACATTCCTTTTGTTCAAGGATTTGTGAAAAACTAAAGCTTCTAAATTGATGAACTACATGCACTAAAATATATATAGCAAAAAACCTTAAGTTGGCCTGTTTACATGTAACTTTTGCAAACGTACATCACTTCCACCATGTATGCCTTCAGAAAAATACTGGAGAAGTTGAGTGGGGTATGAGAATTTCAAAGGTCAAATACTGGTTTGATCTCGAGGGGTGTTTCCAATACTACAAAACCTAGCAATACCTATCGCATCAAACTGCCAGCAAATTAGTACGGCACGCCAAATTCACAATCAAAGTACTCAGAAGTACAGAGAGCCGGGCTCATTTACAGAGTAGAATGGATTTCTTACATGAATTACGTTTATATTCTGATGAAAAAATTATTTTAAAACTATCAATTTAAATGATAAGACACTGACAGTGAGTTTTGTAATCCTAATACCACGGTCCGATTTTGTCAGAATCAGAATTAATCTGGTACCGCAGCTGAATGTAAACAAACAGGCCAGTCTGGTTCCCTCTCCTGCTTTACCTCGTATGTGTAGAGAACTACGGTAACACTGATGATCAAAAATCCTTACGCTAATGAACTATGTTCTTTGACTTATGAAGTTTTCAAAGTCATTACTAGTAATGTTTATTTTATATAGATAAAATTGCGTTTTATTTTTGTTGCTTTACTTAGCGTTATTATTATCTCAAAAGCGGTTGAGAGTAAGAACTATATTTTTGCACGTAACTTTAAAATGGCGACTATGGGGTCAACATCCTGCCTTGAACAGGATCACATAAGCCGGCAATTGCTCTTTGAGCAATAAGCCCGGCTAAAAATGAGCTAAACCTAGTTTCACAATTGATAAACTAGGTTTATCGACTGTAAACTATAGTTTACAAACCGTAAACTATAGTTAACGATTCGTTAAGTATAGTTTTCATCTGTAAAACTATATTTAACGGTTGTTAACTATAGTTTACGAATGATAATCTAAGTTTATCTGTCTGTAATAAGCGTTAACAATAGATTTTGTTGATAAACATAGATTCACGTTTGTAAATTATAATTTACAATCGTAAACTATAGTTAAGAGTTGTTAATCATAGTTTCACAAATCGTAAATATATTTATCAGATCGTTAACTATAGTTAACGGTTTGTAAACTATAGTTTACAAATCGTGAAACTGTATTTATCAGATAATCTATGTTTTGCAATCGCAAATGATTGTTTTCAGTGTTAAGTATAGTTTACGGTTGTGAAACATAGATTATCGCGTTAACTATAGTTTACAGATGTAAAATATAGATTAACATTGTTAACTATAGTTTACAGTCCGTAAACTATAGTTTACAACCGATAAACCTAGTTTATCGACTGTGAAACTATGTTTTGCTCATTTTTGTGAATTTGGCGTGCCAAAAATCAGAAGTCCGCATCTCCACATTTGGTAACCCTGGAAATGCTTTGATTGCTTATTTAAGTGGTAAAAGGCGACCCCCTAGCGCCTTTTAATATTTTTGGAATATGAGGCTGAGGAAAGGAAACTCCATTCAGAAGAACATTGGACCATTGAGTCTAAGGTGTTTCTCCATGGCTTATCATCAGACAGAGAAAAATTTTCATGATTGCGGAACCTAAGGGTTTTTGTGTGCCATTAGGTAAAATGGGATAGATGGGATAGGGTGAATTTTTGAAGAAATACTTCATAGCCTTCATCATTATCATTTTAAACATTATAAAATGAAATTTGAAGGAATTTTACTAAATTTAGCAGTTCCTTTCTATATAAATCAAGCTAAATTTCCTATCTTGTAGTGCCTCCATTTATAGGTATTTTGTTTCTCCTGATCAAGAGCAAGTCAAGAAAAAGAACTTTTTTTTCTAACATTTACATACCTGAGCAGATATTATACAAGCAGGTTTCAAGAATGTGAAGAATGAAACTGACACTTGAGAATTGACAATGTCTTTTGTACTAGGAAGGACACACCAGGTAACAGAGAAGTACGTTTTATTTATGATCCATCATTCATCGTCTGAAGAAGCAGCATTGAAGAGTTAGGTAAATATTGCAAGTATATGTGTATATTGATATAATTTATTTTCTTCGGCTTTTATTAGATTGACTTCACATATAAGGCCATTACATGACGTCGACCCCTTTCCCTTTGAGAGAGAGAGAAGGGGGGGATAATACACATAAACAAATCTGAATTTCCTGTATACAGGTCTGGGCGGCCTCCATTTTTGGAGGATCGCTAAATTCAATATGGCAGCCAAATTTTTTACCATATATGGAAACCGCACTGCAATGTCGGATAGTTTATCTTCTGTTTTCAGAGGATAACACAGGTAATTTTCAAACGCCTCGTGCCTACCTTTAATCAAAAAGTGCAAGCACGAGAGTACAATTAAATAAAAGTTCAAACATTAAACTATCGATTGTATGTGGCGATTTGAGATTCTATGTCTAGAATTTTTACAAAAAGCTTTCAAAGTTGGCACTTCTTACGATTCATTTCTACTTAATATTTCTTGTTATTTTGTTTAATTTTTATGTTTTTCCCTGTAGACTTTTCCTTCTAAGACAAATAAACAGGCACTTAAATGCTCAAAGAATACATACATGATATTATTTTCATTTAATTCAAAATTAGAGAAAAAGGAAACACAAAAGAAAATGTACTGTAAAGAAAAAAATACTCTGTCTGATAATTTTTGCAAATAAAACAATTTTAAGATAAAATAAGTATTATTTAGAGAAATCAAGAAAAAGCACCGCCGCCCACTTTATAGCTATGCAACATCCAAATTCCTATATGAGGCCTCGACGGGGATTATGGATCCGCAGTATATATATTTCCACGGACAACGTAAGTTTCATTCAGATTAGTTTTTACACTGGGATAGACGTGATTGAATTTTATTCAGTCTTAACTGATAAGGAGGACGGTTTAACCTTGCTGTAGATGGAGATTGATCCTAATTTATTTCAGGGGTCTTAAAATCTCAGTTAAATTAGATACACATACAGGCGAAAGAGACAGCTCTTCGACTGACTTTTATGTCGATCACAGATTTTTATTGTGTTATTGAAATGCGACATTAAAAACGAAGTAAGAAGATGTACTGCAGTCGTCAAAGATAAAGATTTAAGATGATTTTTTTTTAAATAGGGGGGGGGGGTAAGAAGGGACTTGAATGAGTTTGCACGAGAAGAGAGGAAAATGGAGGGGGTGCGGATTTCACCTAATGTATGCTGCATCCGTGAACCCATGGACTTTACTTTTATTTGAAAGGGACACAATAAAAGCAGGGAAAGCAAACATGTTTGCAGGAACTTATCCAACATACTATTTTTTCCGTAACTTTGAATTTTCGTTATCGTTTGGATCGAAATATAATGTGTAGATTTTGTTAAAAATAATTTTTTTAAAAAATGATTGAGAAATTTTGACATTATACATTGCTAGGAATATATTTCTCCAAAATTTATAATAGGGAAAAAAATCAGCATTCAATTAGCTTCAGATTCATTTTTTGACCGTGCTGTATTTTAGTTGGCTAATACAACAGTACACAAGGCTAATACAAAATGCAATATAGCTACGCCCTCTGTAGTCCTGTTCAGAACAACAAACTTAATACCTAGATTTAACCATCATCGTATTCATGAAATTTAACATTTTATTTGTTTTGGTTGAAAAATCAGCGTAGACTGCCCTTTGTTTTGAAAAGTCCGGTAGGTGGCGACACCTCTATCCTCTGTTTTTAGAGGATAAAAACTATCCTCCAAAAACAGAGGCCGCCTAGACCTGGTATAACACCCATTCTCAATATAAGGGCGCAAATAATGTCGCCTCGTTTTCATTTAGAAGAAATACCACTGATGTAATTTTTAAATCAACATTATAAATAGTCACATAACAATGAATAAGAATTCATATAATTATCGATCTGAAAGGGTATTTAAGGAGTTCAAAATTCAAATATAGTAGCCTATTTGAAATGTACGTTACTGTCGCCGAGGCAAATATTATGCTGAATCCCCTCTGTGTAATATATAGTTTTGATTCTCAAGTAAAAATTTTCTGATAAGTTAAACCTTGTATCATATATACTTCTTTTCATAACAATAAATACATTTTCTTTGTGATAATAAATAACTTTTATTGTGCAATGTCCCTGTCGCTTAATTCTATTTTAACCACATTACAAGCAAACACAAAGATTATACACCTGATAGTTTTGTTCTCCTTTATTTATTGATGGGCTAAATTTGAAATTTCAAAGGGTTAATTACTCCTACATAGATAATGTAACATGAAATTTAACAATTTGAGCAACTTTTATAAATATGTTTACGGAATGAAAGACATTTTCAATCGTAGAGATAAGAAAGAAATGTACGTTACCTATATTCTTCCATTAAGAATATATATTAAGTAGAAAATATGAGACGACTCTGAATAAGCAACCCCTTGTATCCTGTAAACTGGCAAATACGTTTTGCTTAACACAATTAAAAATTATTTTTTACATGAAAAGTGATCATTTGAAATGTACGTGACTGAAATGTACGTTACCATGAAATTCAAATTAAGTGAATCTCGCACGAATTTTCATGTATTCTCATACTTTCACACACTCGAATGAGTACACAAAGTAAAGTTTCAAAGGTTGGAGGTCGGCTAAATCCCAAAATTAATGAAAAGAAACGTTTCTGCTGAGGAAAAAAAAATATTAAGGTCAATTATATGTAATATAATTTTGATACCTGGTATATATTTCTGAATACGAAACCTGTATGATGCATTTCTTATGATATGCAAGTTCAAATAGTATCAATATATTGCGTGTCTAACGTACGCTTGTGGAAGAGAATTGATTTTTAGCTCTACTGGTCAGAGACCAGAAGAGCTTATGCGATAGTAATGCGTCCGGCGTCCGTCCGTCTGTCTGTCTGTCTGTCTGTCTGTCTGTCCGTCTGTCTGTCTGTAAACAATTTTTCAAAACGCTACTCCTCCTACAATTTTAGTCTGATTTCAATATAACTTGGCACACAAGTAGACTACACTAAGATACATAGAATAGTGCATGGGTTTTTAATTTCGATGAACGGTGTTGCCATGGTTACTAAAAATAGAATTTTCTGTGAAATTCCTTTAAAACGCTACTCCTTCCACAGTTTTGGTCTGATTTCAATATACTTTGGCACACAAGTAGACTACACTAAGATACATAGAATAGTGCATCGGTTTTTGATTTCCATGAATGGTGTTGCCATGGTTACTAAAAATAGAATTTTCTGTGAAATTCCTTTAAAACGCTACTCCTTCCACAGTTTTGGTCTGATTTCAATATAACTTGGCACAGTAGTAGACTACACTAAGATACATAGAATAGTGCATCGGTTTTTGATTTCGATGAACGGTGTTGCCATGGTTACTAAAAATAGAATTTTCTGTGAAATTCCTTTAAAACGCTACTCCTTCTACAGTTTTGGTCTGATTTCAATATAACTTAGCACAAAAGTAGGCTACACTAAGATACATAGAATAGTGCATCGGTTTTTAATTTCGATGAACGGTGTTGCCATGGTTACTATAAATAGAATTTTCTGTGAAATTCCTTTAAAACGCTACTCCTTCCACAGTTTTGGTCTGATTTCAATATAACTTGGCACAGTAGTAGACTACACTAAGATACATAGAATAGTGCATCGGTTTTTGATTTCGATGAACGGTGTTACCATGGTTACTAAAAATAGAATTTTCTGTGAAATTCCTTAAAAACGCTACTTCTTCTACAGTTTTGGTCTGATTTCAATATAACTTGGCACACAAGTAGACTACACTAAGATACATAGAATAGTGCATCGGTTTTTAATTTCGATGAACGATGTTGCCATGGTTACTAAAAATAGAACTTTCTGTGAAATTCTTTAAAAACGCTACTCCTTCTACAGTTTTGGTCTGATATCAGTATAACTTGGCACACAAGTAGACTACACTAAGATACATAGAATAGTGCATTGGTTTCTGATTTCGATGAACGGTGTTACCATGGTTACTAAAAATAGAATTTTCTGTGAAATTCCTTAAAAACGCTACTCCTTCTACAGTTCTAGTTTGATTTCAAAATAAGTTGGCACACAAGTAGACTACACAAAGATACATAAAATAGTGCAATGGTTATTGATAAGTACATACCAGTAGAGCTACAGTCTCGACAGAGACTTCTGGTTATATTTGAAATGTACGTTACGAATGGTAACGTACATTTTGTACATTTCTAACTGACATTTTTTTATTATTTAGTCAATGAATTGCGTTTACACGAGCGAAACAAAATTATCGTCACAATCCATTTGACAAATGACCACATAAATCCATCTAAATGCACCCCAATCCTCGTAAATGTGGTGGACTGTTACCACTTGCTAGAAAATTTATTTCTATGTGTCTTAAATTCATCTTTAGCAACCTTTTTGCAGTTTGTTTACTTTTAATATGCGACTTTTCGTCAATATAAATTTAATTGTTGTTGGTAATTTAAAACAAGGTATTCATAGACTTATAATTGGTAAAAAAACCCAAAACGAAACAAAAAGAAAAAGGAAAAAGAAACAAAACAAATGAATCCAGAACACAAGACGGTCACGTACATTTCAAATACTGAAAGGCACACAATACTCAGTTTTGTTTGAATCATTGCATTTTAGGTTATATTTTTCCAGATCTGCTGAAAATTACGTATGTTTGTGTTTTGACAAACGATGCTGCAACATACTATTAAAATGAAAATGTTAACAAGACTGTCGATGGATATATTCGGAATAGATTTATCTTAAATTTCAATGGCCAAACACAAGCATTTGTTAGATCATAGCAAAATACGTCTGACTCTTTTTTTTGTCTGTACCGTTGCACACAGGTAGAAGTAACTAGGCTACGACCGGTGTCAATTTCCGCGAAACAGCACAAAAGAATGGTAATGAACTAAGATGGAGGGGACTCCCCAATAATATGTGAAATGAACGTTACCGAAGTGACGTGACATTCATGTAGTTGATGACAAATAACCACGTTTGTTACCATATTATTTCTTATATTACTGCGTTAAAACGCTTCATTGAAATGATTTTTATCTCAATAATTGTTTTTTTTTCCCAATATTTTCTTATTACTAATTTACGTACATTACAAGCTTGAAATGTACGTTACCTACTCATATTCTGAGGCAATCGTGTCTTTATAGTATGATTGTGACATATAACACAATGTGATTACATAGAGAATCTTTTTTGGAATAAACTGAAACAAAACTATGAATTTTTAGATGAATTTTAAGCTTTTTATTTAACAGAAATATATCTTGAAATGTACGTTACATTTACGTAGTTGTCTAAATCGGCATGGATATATGTTAAAATAGACAGTAACTACAAAATATAATTTTACTACATGTACATGTTAAGTTCCACTATCTATAGAAAATGACAAGATTCTAAACTGATCGCTCTAAACAAAACAGAGAGAAGAATTTAAAGCATATATTTAAAAAAATGTTTTTATACATCTGGGTCAAAAAGTAACCTTTGTTTTTTGAAAGGAAAAATCAAGCGCACGTTCGTATGCCGAGAAAATATGTTGCTGACAGAGTTGGTAGGATGTGTTGGTGTTAAGATGAGATATTCCAATTGTGATTTTAATGACTACATTTTTTTTTACATATCTTTTTGGACATTGAAGAAAGAGTAACGTACATTTCAAGCTACATTTCTGAATAAAATCACCCTCTTCTTTACCGTCTTGTCATTATTCCATGTATTAAAATTTGATGAAAAAAAACCTGGAAACAAAATCTTCAGATATCTTCTTTCAAAGGTAATTGATAGAAAAATTGTTATCTTGAACTTCATTTTTTTAAAAATCAGAGAGGCATTTGTGCCCTTATATTGAGAATGGGTGTTTATCGCGTTTGAAGACTAAGTGAAAATATGTACTTAAAACGTTTGTAAGTATCCTGGACCTACCTTTCCGCTGGCTCCGGTTCTTCGATTCTCGTTGCTTCCCTCGAAATGGTTGCAAAGATCCAGCGCTGTGTCCGCGTCACCGCCTCCCGGTCTCCCCGTGATGGCGGAGGTTCCCGGTAAGGTGTCCGCGGAGTAAAATTAATCGGATCCGAGAAATTAATTGGTGGGACATCATCCACATATTTGTCTCCCACAATCTTCTTTTCTTTAATTCTTCCATCAATAAATTCCACTGGCTTCATCTCCATCTTGTACGAAAAGCTTAAGAATTGCTACTTTTAGCGTTAACATCCATGAGAATTATGAAGAGATGAAATACTTGTTTGGATAATGTATTTGTATGGCCATTTTTGATTTAAAAACAAATGTTGTCGCCATAGCCGGGAAAACTTAAAAATATTATCAGGTTTCTGTTTGCATGCTAGAGTATCTAGCTAATTTTTAGTTTACCATAACACACTTTAAAGTTATTAGTCAGATGTTTTCTTGCAGTAATATTAATGTCAACATTTTAATTTATTGTGTCTACCTTTCGACGCAGGGAGGCATATTTTTTAAAACCCTGAGTCCATCTCTTTTCCTGAAGCAGAACATAATATATTGGTTTTGGCATGGTTGTTGTTATGTTTGTTTGTCACAAATCGTGTGTGGAACACATTTCCAGAATTCTTGATTGAAGTAGAATTTAACTTAACATATATATTGTTGTGAATGGCCAAATATTGAAATATAATCTCAGATCAAGGTAATATTCTAAAGGTCGATGGAAAATAGATATTCAAATAATGTTTAACGTCCCTTTCGGGAATTTTTTACTCATATTGACACGCAACCACTTGCTGATGAAGAGCTGCACTGACCACTCAGGGCCATTGAGAAGTGAGGGATCGTTTTCGTGCTAGCATGTTAAACGACTCGGGACGTTTGCGTTTACCTTCACAAACGTGGACGTTATCTGGGATTATACACTGAATACAAATTATATATGTTTTGTTTAGAATTTCAGTTGCTAAAATTTGCCACAATTAAAGAAATATCTTCTCTTGAATGTATAGCAACAAAGTATTGAAGTTGGAAAAGCCATCTTTATTTAAGTTGAAATTTTAACCTTAAAAAAGGTGGCACTGATGTGCTTCCGTACAAAAAGCATTTATTAATTTTAATTAATATCCCAATTTACGTCTTAGACTTCACTCTTTTAATGTTTTTATGCACCCGGATCGACAGATCGGGGGAACATATTCATGTATTGTTTTGTCCTCTCTGTCTGTCTGTTGTCAACTTTAATCTTCGCCATAACTTTTGAACCATGACAGATAGAGATATCATATGGTATGCTTACTCCACTAACTTTTCTTTAAATGGCGCCAAGGTCAATGACTTTATGACCTTGACAGTGACCTATATGTTAAAAATAGCCTTTTTGAGTCTTCGCCATAACTTTTGAACCATAAGAGATAGAGTTTTCATATTTGGTATGCTTACTCCACTAATTAAGGTCTTTCAAACGACGCCAGGGTCAATAACCTTGTGACCTTGATTGTGACTTATATGCTTAAAACAGCCATTTCGAACTTTGTTGCCGCCAGGTGCATAGTGTTTCACAAACACATCTTGTTTTTAAAATATGATATTAACTTTGATCTAAGTGCTTAAACAATGTAAACTCTCATTTTTGAATCATACTATTCTGTCTATTAATTATAAAAATGCCATTTTGCAGAAAAGTAAAATTGATTATGCAAAGCACTTTTTGATTCTTCTCACAATATTCCAGATACATGTAGAATATGATTGTATGTCCCTTGAATTAATTACTTTGGATAAAAATAAAGGAGAAAAATGACATGTGCAAAATCAAACTTACCCGTAGTTAAAATAGAAATTTAAAGCATAAGACCTCCATGTAATAACATGCTTTTGTGTGTGTATGTGGGGGATACATGACTTTTGCAAGGGAATGTTCTGCTTTTTGTCCTTGCTCGCTTCAATTTCTATGCCCCCCGATCGAAAGATCCCAGGGGTACATTGTTTTTGCCATGTCTGTCTGTCAACTTAATCAACCTATCCCATAACTATTGAGTGGGTGGGGCTATGGCTTTCATATCTCACAGGTCCTCTTTACCTTAACCTCCGAGTTTGAACTACTTTTACAAAAATAAAAATACCACACTTTAACCTTGTCCATTTCCTTTGCACAGTTGGAGGTGGGGCTTTCATCCTTAACATGTGTATTCATTATGATAAAACCTTTTTGCTGGTATAAATATTTTTGACCATTTCTTCTTGACCCAAGAGTTTGACCCACTTTTTAAAAACTTTAGCCCTGGGTATAACTTTTTGAAAAGCTAAAACTAGGGCGTCCATTATTTAACAAGTGTATTCCTTGTAACAAGACCTTTCTTTGGGTACCAACACTTTGGACCTTTTGACCTTTGGAGTTTGACATGCATTTGACAGAATTCAACCGTCACTGTAAGCTGCCATACGGAGGCGTCAGTGTTTCACAAACACATCTTGTTAATCAAGTTATGAGGAAATATTCTAAAAATGTACTGATAAAAGATACTTATTTACTTATAGATTTATGATAACTTGATCCAACCTCCTTTGAAGGGGCCTGGACACAGTTTCAACTGATTTTTTTAAACCAATTATAATGTTTACAATTCCTACCTAAGGCATAATCTATTGATTAGCAAAAATTTGAACATCATTTGTTGATTAACAAACAAGATACAGAACTTAAGTTCTTCATAATGTAAACGATTTGAGCCAAAAACCTTTTCTCGTGCCTTGTTTTTGTTTACATATAGAAAAAACTCATATTTTAAACAAAATGAAGCTCAGCAAATCAATAGTAACTGTCGAATCGTATTTAAAATTAACTTTTATTTCAAATTATCTACTTTGAACGAACATAATTATATTAGTATGTTAACCTGTGTAAACAAAAACATGACACTAGCCTTGTTCACATAACAAAGGTTTGGAGCTCTAAATCTGTTCTTGTATCTAGACAAACTAGCGTTCCAATTTTTGATGATCATTAGAAAGACCCTAGTTAAATATTTGTAAAAATGGAAAAATTAATTTTGAAATTTTAGCTGAAACTGTGTCTATGCCCCTTTAATTGAAAATGAGCTAAATGTCCTCATCTTGCCTCTTCATTCTTTTAGTTCAAAGTATAAGCTGAAACAAATGTTAAGATTCCATTTTATTCATCATCAAATATGCAAAGATGCTGAGAAATTTTAAACACAAAGAAAATTATGCTACAGTAAACTTTTTTCCTATTTGATAACTATGTGCAATACACACAAAGACCTTTTATATATTACAAATGAAAAACAATTGTCCCTCACATGAACAATTCTTAATTTTTCAGACAGTGATGCATTAAGTATCCTCAATATAAAAAAATATAAATCAACAACAAAAAAAAGTAAGACATAACAACAAATGTATAATAAATACCAAAAAAATATTCAGGAAAAAATATAACAAAATACGGAACTTATTTCAGGTCAACAGTGGACGGAATGCTGTTACTGATATCACTGGAAAAATATTGGCTGGAATTGCAACAATAAAATATCACATAATAATTCTGAATCAGTACATCAAAAATACATGATACTGTCAGTAATTTTTAGCTGGAATGCTTTAAGTAAAAGTTTTAAATATTCTTTGCTAATTAAGGCACTCATTTTATAATATGCATACATCACATTAAAAAGTCAACAAAAACACAAACTTGTTTTTTCTCCACTTAGGAATAATCATAGCAGCAGTTATTTAATCAAATTTCAGAATCACAGCTTAATGTAACGGTGTAAATTGTTCAATCATCTGCTCTCAAGATGCCATTTATATTTTCAAGAAGTTCATGTCATAGATATTTGCAAAATGGCAGTAATAAATAAATAAATATATTCACAGCTAAAATTACATCAAATCTGAGTCTTCCTTGTCCTTTGCAAGAGTTGTCTCCCCTTCTTTGGCTGGTTCTTGCTCTTTGCTGGTTTCTGGTTGTTTGTCGTCTGCTCCACTAGATTCCTGTTTCTGGTTGTTGTCATCTGATGTTGTTTTTGTCTCTGTCATATAATCTGAATCCTTCCTCTCAACTGGAGGAGGAGTTTTTGTCTTTTCTGACCCCCGTTTTTCCTCCTCAGTGCGATTGGTGGGTGGACCAGAGGATTTTGCCTTATCTGATGCTTGCTTCTCTTCTTCCGTGCGATTGGTTGGGGGACCAGAGGATTTTGCTTTATCTGATTCCTTCTTTTCCTCTTCAGTTCTATGTGATGGTGGACCAGAGGATTTTGCCTTATCTGATGCTTGCTTCTCCTCTGCTGTACGATTGCTTGGGGGACCAGAGGACTTTGCCTTATCTGACCCTTGCTTCACCTCTTCAGTTCTATTTGATGGTGGACCAGAGGACTTTGCCTTATCTGATTCCTTTTTCTCCTCCTCTGTTCTATTTGATGGTGGTCCAGAAGATTTTGTTGGCTCTGACTCCTGCTTGTCTTCTACAGTGCGACTGGTGGGTGGATCAGAAGATTTCGTCTGGTCATCATGAATGTTGTCTTTGGACTCTGTCTTTTGAAAGTTTTCACCTGATGGGGCTTTTTTGAGACTCTCCTTGGATTTTGCTTTGTATAAATTATCTCCAGATGAGTGAGATGACCCCTTTTTAAGACTTTGGGTTGATTCACCTTTCTTTAAACTCTGAGTCGATTCACCTTTTTTCAAACTCTGAGTCGATTCCCCTTTCTTCAAACTCTGAGTTGATTCCCCTTTCTTCAAACTCTTCGTGGATTCACCTTTCTTCAAACTGTGTGAAGATTCACTTTTCTTCAAACTTTTGACCGATTCTGATTTTTTCTTATCCATGGCATTTTGATTCTGATTTCCTTCTGAACTTCTGTCACTAGTCTAAAACACAAATGAAAGATATGCTTGTAAAAAATACGGAAATAGTCAGTTAAAATGCACCAAGAGAAAGTGCTTACAGCCTATTGCACAGTGAGTAAATGTTTCACTGGACACAAACTAAAAGTCTTTTTATTGCTACACTTTGGAACAACAAAATCAATAATATATGCATATAAAAGGAATATTAATTTTTTGACATGAAATTCCCCCCCCCCTCAACAAAACATCATATTCATGGCCTGCTGACAATGACCACACTGGGTTACCTGTTGAGGGTTTTTCCTGTCTGTTCCTTCTCCAGCCTCATCCTCACTATGCTCAATCTCCACTTGAGTCACAGGGTCCTCGTGCTCAGATCGAGGTCTGGAGGTACTCTTCTGTTCATGCACGTCTTCCTCCGAGGTCATGTTATCTTTGCCTCTGGACTTCTTGCTGGTCACACTAGCCCTGGTGGGAGGCCTAGAGCCTGGTTTTGCTACTGGGGACTGCTGACCAGATCTTTCACTGCCCTTTGTTGGTGTACCAACTCGACTTCCTTTCTTTCCTTCAGATTTTCCTTGACTGTAAACCGAGTCCTTGCTTCCTTTTACACTCGACTTCTTTTCAGTTTCTCCGATGGGCTGTTCCCCACCCATTGGGGGTTCTTTCTGTAATGCAAGTCCTGGGGGTAGGGGCGGAGCTTTCGGACTCATTGGTCTATATGACATCTGAGACTGTTCAGAGTTCTCCACCTCTTCACCCTGCTCCAGCTCAATGAGTTCTTCTTCCTCTTCATCAGAGTGAATGGACTCTTCCTCTTGTATTGGCATCATGGGAGCTTTCATCAGCATCATATAGGATCTTGACTTTTTCGTACCATCTACTGGCAGTCCTGTTTAACAAAATACATTGAAATAGTTGGTCTCAGTTGATTTCACAATGAATTCTTTGATAAGGAATTCCTGACAGTTGAAAAATGCTTCAACTCTCAACATGGAACTTACCAGGGTCTAGTATAAGTGCTACTCTGGCCAGCTTCCATTTCTCCACGGGAACTGGACAATTCAGGCTTACTTCAGTGGTCTGGACTTGTCTGCTCTGTAAGTAAAAAAAATACTATTTGTGAAATTCTATATCCAAGATACACATAGGACAGTCCTTTAAAAGTTGTGAAGTTATGACATAGCATCAATATGACTTGAAATTGTTTGACTACCATTTGTAAATTTCATGAAATTTAAACACCTGCAGGTAAAGAAATGCATTACAGTTCTGTCCTATTACAATAATTTTTTGCATTGCTATTCCATTTAAAATCATTAAGATCTTTTGAAAAAAATATCAATGTTACCTTGTTCATGAAAATAGGGCATGAGTAAATTGTCTGTTGGTTGACTTTGTCTGCCTGCTCCGCTGCTATGACAGGCTTCATGTAAATGTATGGAATGTTATATAGGGATGAGCTGAAAGAAACCAAAAAAAAGCATAACATGCAAGCAAATTATTTGATTTTTAGACAATTTCTTTTATATTGTTTAATGAAAATATGAAATGGACTGAAAAAAAAAATATAAACCTGAATAACATTTCAGTCTCAAAAAAATGAAATTTACATTCTCAGTAAGAGAAATAATACAAATTTATTTGTGTTTCATACACTTATCAATATGAAAGAAATAGAACTTGAACATCTTTCTTACCTTGGATCTTTGAGGCAGTCATTTTCATAATCCCAGGCAGCCCCTTGAAGATTGAGGTCACTAACAAACATCCCTCCTTCATCCACATCATAATCATCTGTGTTGACATTGTCCAGTACAATACACTCAAAGGATATCTACCAAGTTTAGAAAGAAACAGTTAATTAAATGTTATAGTAACAGACACTATGATTTTTAAGACATACTCAGATTTTGAATTTAAGGTGGCTCATTACATCCACAGTTTATTTTAGATTTCAATACAGCACCACTTATAATGTAGATGTCAAATATCCAGATGGGGGTATTGATATCATAAATATTTTTAGAGAATTTTTTAGTTTTTGTCTAATTTTAGTGAAATGTTTTAATTTCAAGTTTATTATTAACAGAATTTCTGAACTTTCAGTGTCAAATGATGGGCGTCTTCTTAAGACATGTACACACAGGGAAAATACCTCATAATACCTAATAATGATTTTATTAGAAAATTATAATTTTCTCCTGAAAAACAATCAATGTCATTATCTTTTTAATCTATGCATAAAACATTAAAGAAATGAGTTCTGAAGAGACAAGGAATGTATTTCAATGAATTACATGTGTCAAATTGAATGAAGAATGTTTAAACGAAATGAAAAATCCAATTTAAAAAATATTTGGAATAAAAAGTCCACTTTCAAGAGTTATCTTTCCTAATTACCCAAGACTCTTAGGAAGACTAGATTTACCGGGTGCACGTTTGTTAAGTTTCTTTCGTTTGTCGTGTTTTTATGTACGTTTGTACTGCAAAGATGATCGTTGGTTTTGCATTTATATATGTTTGTTACGTATGTGGTCGTTGGTTTTGCTTTAATGTATATTTGTTCTGCGAAAAGGTCTGTTGATCATGCATTGGATGTCATTTATTAAGTTTTTATAGTCATTGAAATTAAAATAATTGTTTGTTTTCTCATAATGGTAATTTTTGCCCTTTCCGCTGCCCATAGTCAGGGTCATATTATAGAGGTACCTGTACAATTCGTCCCCAGAGGAAACCGGTCGATACAATGGAGGTTTTTTTTTTGTGTAGTACGTCATGAAAAAGTGGTGTAATGAGCCTCCTTAAAAGGCATTTTTTTTATTGTACATTCTCCCATCTGCATATCGTAAGTCACTTTTTATTCGCATAAATTTTATTTTAGCTCATTACACGAGACAATATGCTCTCAAAAATTTCATTCCCATGTAAAGTAGTTTTCCTACAGATTATACAGAGCAAAAACCAATATTCATTAACATTTTGCCATGCTAATAAAGAAATTGTGACTATCTCATGAAAATTAAGTGTCAGAAACATTTAGTGATCTACAGAACCCTGATAGCTTCATACCTCTGACATTGAGCAGTGGGCTACAATAGCCTTCTCCTGTCTGATGGCCACCAGAAGGGCCTGAGGGTTGACCAGTCCTCCTAGCCACACTTTGCCCAGTCGTCCAGCCGCAATGGTTGGGTTCTCCAGAATTCCATCCTTAAAGACTGGAACCATGCTGTGTTTAACCCAAGTATGCAACTGCTTGTACCTTTTCTTCAAGTCTACAAAATATATTAAAAGTATTGCTAATGTGGATATTCATGAATGCTGTTAATTATACAATTCAGAAGCAAAGGTTTTGGGGTATTTTAAATATAATACAATGTTTTGTTGTTGCTAAATCAACAGCATTGTACAAGCAAAAGTATGTTGTGGACATGCATTTACTTAAATTATTTCTTCTTTTATTAGTATTCATTACAATTGCAAGCAATAAGTAAAATTTGCTTTGATTGTCCATTTCATAAGAATCTGGGTTACTGACCTTCCAGCCAAGACACAAGGGAGTGAGTCGATGGCTGACAATTAGGATGGATCCAGGACACGGGAACATGCTCCTCCTGTAGGCAGCAGGCAGTAGGCAGGAGCTCCTGAGGAATGGCCTCCGGACCGGCTAACAGACTGCCCTGTAGGTCATGAATCTGTTGCCTCATATGACAAATGGAGTTGTTCATCCATAAGCATTCCTGACAAACAATGAATAAGATATTTTAATATTTGTAAAAATGTGACATTTGGTATACAATAAACATTGTAGGGAAAATTTTATGCCGCTTTTCCAGATACAGTAAAACTTGGTTATAAAAAACTTGATTATAAAAGGAAACTATTCTGAACCCCATGAAATACTTTGCAACATAATCCTTATATGGCTATACAAAATCTGTCATAAAGAACTAAAGAAGCCACATCTGAATTCTGAAGTCCCTGTTACTACCTTTAATATAACAGAATTTTTGTGAACTAGAATGTTAAACTTTCAATTTGAAATAAATAAGGTGTCATTTACAAACAAGATTTATTTCCATTTCCTAACCTTCAAAGATTGCAATTGACAACTGTAACAAACCAAAACAGGAAAAAATGTCAATTTCCCTGCAATGAAACCCACAAACACACACCTGCAACAAGCAGTATCCAATGGTTTCTGGCATCTGAGAGCTACTGACTGTAGCCAGACTAATGAGGCTGGGGACATGATAAGGGAAGTCGTAGTCATGCTTGATCATGTCTCCGACTTGTCCCAGCTCTAGGAGCTTGGGTATCTCCTCAGCACACATGTCCAGGGAGGATCGCAGCCTCATGATATTCACGCTGCCTTCTTGTGAGCGGGCTACATCACCTGCTTCCATGGTCTGGGTTTCAAACATCAAGTCCAAATTTCGAATGAAACCAGTGGCCCTAAAGAAGAAAATTTTTATTTATTCTCCATATTATAATAACTAAAAACAGTAGATTAACAAAATCCAATTCTGATTCAAATGCCAATTTTGCACGTCTCAACCTTAATTTGTCCTAAAATTTCTAAACAGTAGACACCTATTTTCTTTAAATTGTCTTTAAATATTATTTCAGAATTGATAGTATGATCTTCTTACTCAGAGTCGATGGCTTCCCTCTCTACACTGCTGTGTAGCTGTAGGGCTCCCAGTGTAAACTCCTCATCAACATTATCTTCATACCACTGTCCAAAGTCCACAGGATCTGATGCAAAAAAATCAATCAACTTCAATTTCAGTTAACCACATTTTGCTGTATGTATAATTGTTACCCGTTCTTTTTCTTATCTTGTTCATGATTTTATTAAAACAATCCATTGTTTAAATTTACAAACAAGATGACCAAACTCAAGGTATTGTAGAACTACATTGAATCAAGAAGACTATGAAAAATCTCTCACAAAAGATTTTGTTTGAAATTTTGAATGTTCACTTATCACTTGACATTGAAAAAGCCAGCTATGAATACAGAAAGTTTGCTGAACAAATAGAATCCCTTGTAAAGCAAAAAGTTTGTTGCACCAATAAATGTGTTCCTATACAGCAATTTCATAAAAGAAGGGGTAATTTTCCTTTTCCACAAGCCCTGAGAATTCCTTACCCACGTTAGCTGGGGGAGTCGGGATAGCTACACTTCCCAGAACCAGACTGCCTGTACTATCCTGGTATAAGCTGTTCAGGACATTCTTAACACAGGCCTCCACGTAATCCATATCACTGTAGGTCAACACACAGTTCTGATAAATCAACTGAAACAAAAGATCATAGCCCGCACCTCAGATCTCCAGATTTCCGCATTATTCCGCATTTTTTCCTCATTTTAATATGGAAAAAATGTGGAAAAAAATACGGAGAAAATTAACAATACGGAAAAGCAGAAAATATACGGAAATAATCCGGAAAATAAACGGAAATAATACGGAGAATTGGACTTAGTCTATTTTTCATCTGGAAAAATATTGAACTCTTAACTTAGAATATTTTTCATCCGGAAAAAATACGGAGCTCTGGACTTAGAATTTGTTCATCAAGAACAAGATGTGTTTGTGAGACACATTAGCACCTGGCGGCAACATTAAGTTCTAAAAAGCAATTTTTAGCAAATGGGTCTCAGTCAAGGTCACACAATCATTGTTCTTGGTGTCATTTGAAAGCACTTTATTAGTGTAGTATGCATACCAAATATTAAGTCTCTATCATCTATGGTTCAAAAGTTATGGCGAAAATTCGAAAAAAGCTATATTTAGCACATAGGTCACAGTCAAGGTCACAAGGTCATTGATCTTGGTGTCAGTTGAAGGTGCCTAATTAGTGGAGTATGCATACCAAATATGAAGTCTCTATCTCTCACGGTTTTAAAGTTATGGCGAATGTTCGAAAAAGCTATTTTTAGCATATAGGTCACAGTCAAGGTAACAGACCTTGGTGTCAGTTGAAAGTGCCTAATTAGTGGAGTATAGCATACCAAATATGAAGTCTCTGTCTCTCACCATTCAGAAGTTATGGCAAAAGTTCCAAAAAGCTATTTTTAGCATAAAGGTCGCAGTCATGGTCACAAGGTCATTGACCTTGGTGTCAGTTGAAAGTGCCTAATTAGTGGAGTATGCATACCAAATATGAAGTCTCTATCTCTCACGGTTCAGAAGTTATGGCGAAAGTTCGAAAAAGCTATTTTTAGCATAAAGGTCACAATCAAGGTCATAAGGTCAATGACCTTGGTGTCAGTTGAAAGTGTTTTTGTAGTGGAGTATCCATACCAAATATGAAGTCTCTAAGTCTCACGGTTCAAAAGTTATGGCGAAGGTTATAGTTGACAACAGACAAACAAACAGACAGACATACAGCTAAACAGACAGACAGGACAAAAACAATATGCGCCCCAAAAAAATTTGGGTGCATAAAAACTGTCTTGGAGTTAACAGCAGTTCTCTGTTTCTCCTGAATGTTATGTACAATTTGATCGGGATCGGAAGAATGTTTCAAAAAGTCGGGCTCAGTGATCAATTAATTTAAACAACAGACCGCCAAAATTTAAGAATCCGGGATGTTTCGCGCCGATTCTGTTTCGCACTGAGATGGTTCGCGCCAGAATGATTCGCGCCAATTTCGGTGCGAAACATCTCCCCTCTTTTTTTTTAATATTTCATTTATTTTGTAATAAATTAAGATCATTTATTAAATCTTAGATATAAATATGTGTTGTATGCTCAAAATCATGACTTTATAATATGCGGTGCCACAGGTAACGGATCGTAAATGTTAATATTGTGCCCGTTTGCTGAGAGATGTGTTCAACTATTTAGTTGTAATTAGTTGGAGATCAAAAGGTGAGATTTATTTCATTACAGCAATTATAAAGTCGTACAGCAATTATCTGCGTGAATTTGAAAACATATAATTTGTGTTATTGAGAACATGTGTATAGAATAATTATTTCACCAGAATGAGCTAAACATATTTTCTTATTTGATAAACTAGGCTTTATAAATGGCCAATTGTTTTTTCTTTCGTCTCTATATTTCTCTACATCAATATAAATTTACAATAAGTGAATCATCTTTTTTTAAGTAATTCAATTCTAGTTAAAAAAAAAACAAGGACGTAGCTATGAGACAACTGCCTCATTATATTTTCAGCACCATCATCTTCCTATATTAATTTAATACATCACAGGAGTCAGAAAACAATTCATTCAGAAACCTAATTGTTTTCATTTAAACAAATCAATGAAATATTGTACTTTCATGTCAATATGTTTCAAAATTCATGAGATCAGGCTCTATAGTTTTAAAACCGAAATTAAAGTATTTTTGTGGGAAACTATTAAAAAATACATGGACAAAAAAAAGGGGGGTGCAGACAAACTTTGCGCACATGTAGTAACATAGAAATGCTGAAATAAAATAAAATAAAATAATTTGAAAGAATTAATGCTTATGCAGAAGGGATAATTTGATTTATACAATCCAACTTTTTTTTTATAGATGCATAGACACAGATCTGAAGTTAATATATTCTTAAATATTCAATATTGAAGTTTCAATGAATTTTACATGAAATAAGATTTTTCATTTATTGTTATTTGAATGCTGTTAAGTCTCCAAATTTTAGTTGATAGGTTCTCCAAGCCAGCAAATTTACATTGATAGGTTCCCCAAGCCGCCGGCAATAATTACACAATTACTTAATTAGATGGCGGTATGCTAAAGTAACTACTATAAACATAATTATCAGAGTGTAAAAATGATTTACAATTAAACTAAGTACTTCAAATAAACTTCTATCATTAAAATATAAACTTATATTCTACAAAATTTCGATACTTACATCAATATTCACAGATATTATAATTTATAATTTTTTAATTCTTTTTCAAAACGAACGAAATAAATAACATAGATTTCATCTTCTGGGAGCGAAACATCGTGGGGCGAACCATCTCAGCGCGAAACAGAATCGGCGCGAAACATCGCGGTGCGAACCATGCATCGGCGCGAAACATCCCGTTACCAAATTTAACCTTGGCCTCCATGTTGCAACGTCTGCTCTGTCTGAAGGAAGAAGTTTGTTGACCAGACAGCCTGAGATCGTATTGCTGTATCAACCAAAAGATGCAGATACACGTATTTCATATGCGGTAGGTCAGTCATATTTTTTTTAACATGTGTGTCACTGTGATGATGAAAATAAATACTCTAGGCCTAAGACTGAGCTACCAGGCTACGTACGTTTCAGCCAATATGCCCATGATTCAAATCTTTCAATCAGCTCATAGAATTTTATTATGGTTAACAACAATTAAAGGCGTTAATTTTGGGGAGCCATGGGCTGTAATCTCTAGCAATGATTTACCATACATTTTTTTTTTGGTAGCGTCTGTGCATGAGGAGGAGATTTCTGAAAAAGAATAAGTGCTTATTCAACTTACTGCGATTTTAACGGGCTTAAAGCTTGGTCCATGGATGGTTATGTTTGAGGTATATATATTCTTTTATTTCTTTTTTTATTGCTTGTTTAATTAAAAACAGTCAACTATGATTGTCATTATTATAAATAATATTTTAAACAAATTGATATTAAATTGAAGAACCCAAACTTGTGTTTATAAAAAGATTTTAAAAGGAATAAAAGCAATGAATTTAAATATTATTAATATTGCACCATTATAATTTAAGTACTTTTTTTTTAATTGATAGGATTTGACAATTCGACCGCAAGTGCGCTGCAAGAAATTAAACATGCAGAGACCTTACAAATTACAAAGAAGTCTGAAGAAAATTTTTATTGGACAGATGGGTGTAAAGCACAGACCTGAGATATAAATTGAATTGTGAGAAATATGAATCAGGGATGCAGGTAGAAAATGGTAAATGTGATCCAGATTGATAAAAAATGTCTAAAAATTTTTCTTGTTTTGTAAATATTCAATGCTATGTCAATTGTTGTTTTTTCCCCAATACCTAATAGTGTTGAACATTTCACTCCCACTTTTGCTTAAATAGAATGAATAAATTTCCATTTATTTAATATGAATATTAAAAAATGCCACATTTTTTCCATGATGAACTTGTGGCTTAAATAAGAGTTCCAGTTTTTTTTCCATACATGCTCCTATTTGTTTGTCAAAGATATAAGATCCAATACATTGCTCATGAACATAATGTGTAATTTTGTTCATTCATTTATATGTTTTTTTCTCATAATGATATAATAAATTGTATATAATTTTGCACATTGTTGATGGTTTTGTAAATATTTATGTATGTGTTATGCATCATGTAGCGGTTTTATTAGCCATTTTATAACCATGTGATTAACTCCGTATTTTCTCCAGATTTCCGTATTTCCGCATTTTATCAACCAAGTAAATACCTCCATATTTTGTATATATGGAAATGCGGAAATCTGGAGAGAATACGGAAAAAGAGTCCAAATACTCCCATCCACATTTTCTCCATATTTTGAATACGGAGAAAATCTGGAAATTTGAATACGGAGAAAATCTGGAATGAATGCGGAAAATTAGTCCAAATACTCCCGTCCGCATTTTTTCCTTATTTTGAATAAGGAAAAAATGTGGAGATCTGAGGTGCGGGCTAGTTACTATTTAACTGGTCAGCTAAAATACAATATAAATTTCACTCCATATTTGAACAATGCTTCAAAGTTATTATAATCCTTCACTTCGAAAAAAACTAGCTGAAGAAAAGATCAACCAATACTGTAGATTGGTAAATAATCATGATGGTTTTAATTTCACTATGTTCGTGATTCACGTTGGTTTAAAAAATGTTTAAATGCGTATACGAAATTAAAATGAAGTTCTTACAGCATGAAATTAAAATCATCGCAATAGGTACTTTTTAAGAAATCGTGAAATTTTACCATCGTGGAATTAAAACGACTTACAGTATACCATACAGATAAAGACGTTTGGGTGCAAAATTTGTGCTACATGTACCAAAATCTTACTTTTTTGCAAATGTTTATTGCTAATTTAACATGACTTAAGTTATCTGATACAAAATGTTGCTGTTGCATTTGTGAAAATAAGATATGACCTGGCCACCATGCCCTATCCATACATATGGTGATTCTGACAAAAACAGTGCTTAGAACCCTGAACCAGATTACCTGGTCCACATAACCGGTCAGAGCCAGTTTGTGGGGCGGTTCTGATCTGGCTGACACATTGGTTGGCCATGGAGATTCAGCCTGTACACATTAGTAATAAAAGTCAATGATTTTAGCATTGAATTGCAATCCCTTTGAGAGTTTTAAGTCCGAAAAAAGATGGACATAAATATCCGTCAACTTACTTTTGCAAATATCTCTGCCATTGTGTCCACTTTGGGAGCCTGCTGGTCTTCCGTTTTAAGCATTTTACCAGTGAGGGCTACCAGAGCCTGCTCCATCTGAACCCGGTTGAAGGGGTACCACTGATTGAGACCCTGAGCACCGAACAGTTGACGGGCAACTAACATTCCCTGTATGACTCCCAGACCAAAAGCAATGGTGCGAATCATCTGAGGCTCTGTCGACACTTTGTCCAACAGGTCAACTGGAACTTGTTTGAGGGTGGAAACAATTGCTGAAGAAGATAAATAAATGTTTGTTCAATGTGCTGTAATATCTCGAATCCTCATATATATCAAACATTTTTCTTAGTCCCATTGAGTCCAAAATAGAAAGATTTGATTGTACTTCATCAAAGAGATAACAGACTTAACATTTAAACCATATTATTTTTTTAAACTTATTATTAGACATAGGAGCCAGGCAGCTTAAAAATGAGCGCATTTTGTTTGTACTTACCTGAGTGGAGGTACGTTGAAGGTGACCTATATACAATGGCCAGTGGGGCTTTCTGGGACTGGTTTCCTCCTTCTGTGTCCTTTCGTTCCTCTTTTGATGTCCCCGAGTTTATGACATCTTCAGTAATATGGTTCCAAGCTATTTTATGCAGGTTCTGCAGCAAGAAGCTTGGAATGAGTGGACAGGGCTCAGATGTAATCCAAACGCAGAAACGATTTCCTTTCTGTTTATCATCCTGGGCATTACCTATAATATACAGTTGAATCATTGTATGTAATTGTACTATTTTGAATTCTTTCTCAATTTTTCAAGTGAAAATCCACATGGAAGATAATATTTTAAAATAAGAATTATACATTGCACATGAAATTAATTTTATATGACCTCCCTGACTTTGATGATAGATTTTTCTTTCATTTAAACTCTCAAGATTTTACACGTGTGATTATTCCATTTCAATATTAAGAATAGCTTACTCCTTGATCTAGC
>NW_026926568.1:0-28172 GCF_032062105.1 Saccostrea cuccullata | reverse complement strand
TTCTTACAATTTTAATGACAGTTTAATAATCTTAGTTTTTCTTCCGAGTTTTACGAGAGGACGACTTACTGCACTTGTCCAGTGGGCTGACCTCTGAACTGATTGTCAGGCACTGGAACTCTGAACACAGCCCCATACAGGTTCTGTTGTACGGACTGACTATAACACCGAGGAAGGAAAAACCATCCTGGGCAAAGTACTCCTGTAAGAACAGAAATATCCAGTTATAGCTCCAAAGCTTTGTATACTACCAATAAACTTTATTGAATCCCATATCAAATAATGTTCAAATAAAGCACACACAAAAAAAAATTCTACATCAATTCTCTTATTTGACTGAATTGACTTCTTTCTCCTAGACTATACATCATACAAAATGTATTGTAATGTTTGGAGTTAACCTGACCACATAATCTCACCTGAAATTTGAGCTGAGTCTCGATGTCCCGTATTGAGGGGTTGGGGTTAAAGGTCGGATGGGAGTGGTACCAGCCAATGACATTCATCCTGTTGTTACTGATCTCCTCACAGGCAAACGTCTGAGACACTGCAGGAAAACAAATGTGTTATTAAAAATATTAAAGCATTTTGCTCAAGTGGAAACAATTAATGAACTGAAAACAGCCATATTATAAGCTGCAGTTGACCACAGTAGTTGTTGGATTGCTTCCAGTGACTTACCTGGATCCATTTCACACTGGAGACCAGTACTGATACTGTTACAAGGAATCGCCATGGTAATCTCTAAATGCTGGTCATCGTCGTGGTAACAACCTCCTAACATTCCTATGACCTCTGTCTTTGATATATGAGCATGAATATCCATTATCACCAGAGCTGTATTGTGTATTTCTACGTAGAATGGGGCCTGAAACAGAAGTGGCAATCTTATTTTATATCATTATTTTGTATTATTTAATCAACTCACAGTGAAAATAATGACTTACAGGTCTCTCCTGAGAAAAGTTCTGACAAGGTATAAGTTTGAAAGGGTCCAGACTTTGGACCTTAGGTGACCTTGAAACCTTTCCAGGGCTTTCCTTGGTAGTAACTTTATCTTGATGCTAAAATCCAAAATTAAAGTTCATTGTTTTCAAAATAACAGCTTCTAAGGTTATGGCAATTTAAAGCATGAACATTTTTTTCCTGAAGTACTTGTCTTCTCATTATATGTGTACTTTTTGCTTGCAGTTTCTTTCATTCCTTTACATGTGTATGGCCAATGCATTGGCCATACTCATTTTCCACTTAGTTAATGCATTATTCTGTAGACGTACTTTGTTCTATGGGGTAATAATTCTCAATTTCTGTTTAATCCGCGGGTAGAAAATTACACTGATTTCTTAGACTTGTCACAGAATGTCTTACATTTATATATAAAGCACGCTTAAACAAATTTCCCCAGAAAATTTGTAACTGCGTACATAGCATAAATTATACATGTACCACGCAGAAAAGTACTTCTACAGTAACTCTTTTTCATCATATTGGGGTAATGTAATTACCTGTATAGTTTTGCCCTGTAATTCTTTTTCATCAACCCACTGCCCATATTCATTTCTAATTCTTCTTTTTCTTGGTCGCTGCAACCAAACAACATCGTTATTCTCATCCAGTTTGATTTAACATTTTATCAAATGAACATATACATGTACTTACAATAATGTAAAATTTCCATTCAAGTCCCCAGAAATATTTTTGTCTACCTACCATGGACTCTAGTTTAGAGAAGTTGACTTTGACTATGGCTTCTCGGGTTCTATCTCTGGATACCTGGGTCCTACTTTAGATGCCTGATTGTAACAAGCTTGTTCTAAATAACAACAGAAACATAAAACTAATATACAAGTATATAGTAAATCTTTTGAAATCTTGATGAAAATATTCTGAATTTTTATCTTTAATCAGATTTTCTCAGAAGTGAACACTTGATGCCCCAAAACCAGGTAATTACAGATTTTTAGTTATTCTTACCACATCCAAAATTAATTGCTCCTGTACACTCCAAGAAAGCATGAATTCTTCCAATGCAGTTGACATCACCACAATTCTTCAGTCCTGGTCGCACACAGGTTTTGTTCAGGTATCCAGGCTTACATTTTGCCCTGAAATTTTTCTCTTTTAAAAGAGATTTGTTTTTCTCCAACAGAAGCAAAAACAGTGAATCACAGAAATTAT
The DNA here is from genome assembly GCF_032062105.1 of Saccostrea cuccullata. Lineage (NCBI taxonomy): Eukaryota > Metazoa > Mollusca > Bivalvia > Ostreida > Ostreidae > Saccostrea > Saccostrea cuccullata. The sequence continues at coordinate 25,994 of NW_026926568.1, read as the reverse complement.
TTTATACTTGTATACAGAAAAAATTTTTTTTTTATAACTTATCATTTCAAATATTTACCAAGTTTCCAAAATGTAATTTCTAATTCTTAGATAACGCTCTGGGGTTTTAGAGGGTCGTCCATCAAAAAAGTCTGCATGAATTTGGTGTTCCTGTTCTGTTATAGTATCTGGGTCTATCTGAGCTTCTTGTTTAGGTATGGGCAAGTCCAGGTACTCTCCATTCCATAAAACAATGAAATTATCTGTCAAAAAAACAAAAAAATCATAAAACTTTACTTAAAAAGAGACTTTAAATGGTTTTAAAGTTATTCTCACTAAAACAGAAGGGTTTAAATTTAAATTTTATATATCCCAGTATATCTTAGGGTCTCTGTTTCTTTAACCTTTTTTAGCAAGAATACTCACTTGATTTTGGCCTATGAGATTCTGGTACTTCATTCTCTGTGTTATGAAAATTTTCCTCCTCTTTCTATCAATAAGGACAGAACAGCATCGCTTTGAGTTGGTTCACCATCTGGGGGTTTTCCCCACTTTCTCTTTGTACTTTCCTTTTTCTGGAGTTTTGTTGGAAATTTGGGCCCCTCGGACCAGTTGTTCATACACTGAGTTGGGGGGGAAACTGATCGAGATTTGAGGATTGGGTTTTCCTCATCCTCATTTTCAATGTCTATCTCTCCATCTTCATCCTCGTCCTCCTTCACAATGTCTGCCACGGCACAGAACCGTAGATTCTCTATCACCCCCGTCATGCGAAGACGAGATTCTAAAATGGACTAAGTAAATGCCCCCGCTGGAGGTAGCTGTGACCAGTAAACTCACCATTGAGGATGGTGTGGCAAGGTTCGCAGTCTCAGCCTCTGGCTGTGAGACAATTGTCTGAGGAGCAGGTTTGACAGTTATCTGTACTTGGCCCTGTGTTTCTGAGTATCTCTCTATCTTCCTTTGTTTAACACCTGATGCTTTACTCCCTGATTTTGATTCTTTCTTCATTGCTTCCCTTTTTTGACCATGTGATTCAGTTTTTGCTCTCTGCATTTTCTGGAAAAGCTGAACCTCTAATTTGTTTTTATTTTTGTTCTTGTTTCCATGATTTATCAACATTTTCCCTAACATGCTGTTTTTGCCTGGAGAAGAATTGTTTGGCTTGGATACCGTGGTAACAGTTGTTTGTGCAGTCGTAACTAGAGAGAGGACATCTTTGATTGGATCATGATTATTCTCGGCTGTGGAGGGCACAGTTGGTTTACTGACATCAGTTTCAATGGTCTTCTTCCTTCTTTTGCCTATAATAAAAATATCATTCTATCCTAATGAAAAAAATTTTTCAACAGATTTAAAGTGAAACCCATCAACAAAAAAAGTAAATTACAAAGATTTTACGTGTAGACTTTGAAAGTTATCAATATTTGACAATTACATGTATATGACAGTTAAACATGACATTACTTTCTGTTTGAAGTACTGCTGAGCGTAGTTTTTAACTTGTAGACCCGTCCTACTCGGCATATGCTCTGCAATTTTAGACCAGCTTCGACCAAATACTTCCTACAATTAATTACCGGTAATTAAAAAACAGGACTGATCAACATATCTAAAACATTCATTCTGTTATATTACATGATGGTGATGTATTTACTTTTGGTCACATACAAATGAAACAAAACCTTTGTCTTAAATCTGAAAATTGTGTATAGTATCCATGGAATATTTTACAAGAAAAACAATAATATGAAATGCATGATTATAAGTTCTTCCTACCAGATATTTCTCAAACATGACTTTTTCCTCCTCTGTCCATGGCTGTTTCTGTATTTGTGACTTCTTGGACAGAAGCCTTTGATTCTTTACTTTACGTGGACTTCCCTTTCCACTGGTATAATAACTTATGCAAGAGTTAAGGAAATCTACTGTCATATACCTTATAATTATATATACTGGTACAAATTTTATATCTATATCATTATCATATACAACGAACCAAATTTCAATGTGCCGACAATACAAGCTGAATTAGTATAGGACTGACACTTTAAAAGAATGAAAAGGATACTGCTCCTCTTAAGCATTTTTTCAATTGTTGCTTTTGATTTTTCATCAAAGGTGTCCATTTCCAGCCCTGAAACATAAAAAAAAATTGCACTTGGAAATGCATCAATTGAAAACTATTTATAAACATGATAAAGACTAAAAGTATAAATTTAAAGCAACAGTGTATAATTCTTAATTATCTCCCTTTTAAAAAAAAATATATGTATGGCTTTTTTTTTTTAAAATTAATTCCCTTTTCCCCAAAGGGTGTTTTAATGTACATTTGGCTGAAAGTGGTAATGGTTTGGGGTATTGACAGATGGATATAGCAACTTACAGGTGATCAGAAAAGGCCATTTAAACCCTCAGTTCAGGTGAGTAAACAATCTTTCAACAAAACAAGCCTACACATTTTGTCTACTTACCTGCTCCAGCATCCATGCAGGATTTGTGTATTCTGGCAGCAAGTTGGCACTTTTTGAAGGAAGCTCATCATAAATATCATTGTCCACACTGCAAAACAGATTTAAACTTCAATTATACATTGTAGTTAAAGAACAATAAAGAAACCAGTTATAGCAATATGAGCTGCATTTTTGAGAATTGTATTTTGCTATTTAAAATGTGCATTTAAATTGATAAGTTTGAAATTGGATGTAATATAAATCATTATGATCAATTAGGCTTAAATAATGGATTAAATTGTTTCTAAAGAAAGACATGTACAATAGATATTATTGAATTATATAATGAATCAATATGTACAGGTCAACAAAAATTTAATTTCAAAATGCTTAAAAAACAGTTTTTCCATTTAAATATTAAAATCTGAAATTTGTAAATATTCCCTTTCCCTGAAATAGTTAATTACAAAAAAAAAAATTTAGACATCAAAATTACATCTCATATTGTTTTATAAAGTTCAAAATTCATTTGAACATGTTGAAATGTAGTTAGAATAATCTAACTATGCCTTGGGACAAGCTCTCACCACAGTTAGAATATGTGCCATATACTTGCATTGTAGCAAATTGGAGCAGATTCTCTCCAGGGCTCGACATTAACGCTTGTCCGCTTGTTGGTACCAATGAAAAATAAATTCGGACAAGTGAATATTGCTGGGCACTTGTCCCGATTGGACAAGTGCATTTTAATGTAGAGGATCTCTAAATAATAAAAAGAACGACTGTTGAAAGCTAAATCGGTAGTCTCAACTCAAGACGGAAGCTGTACATAAAATCCAAACTTCGATCCCAATATGTATCGCTATATTAATATTGAGTTCACATTCGATCGGATCGAAGTTCACTATAATTGCACTGAAAAGTCATGGAAGATACGAACCGAAGTAGTGAATATTGTTTGATGTTGACAGTTTCACTTGTGGACATTTATGTTATTGTCAGGACAGAAAGCCTAAATTAGATTTCGTTTTATCTGTCTGTAACAATAACATCAAGAATCAAGCAAGCGCATGACATGTGTAAATAAATGGACTTAATTTTAATTTTCAAGTTGAAACTATTGAACTTTATTGAAAATTTTCGGACAAGTGAAGTTGAATTTCGGACAAGTAAATGTCTTGGTCACTTGTCCGAATGGACAAGTAGGAAAAAAAGTTAATGTCGAGCCCTGCTCTCCAAAATAATTTTGAAGAATACAAAAGGGATTCAGCTAAAAAATAATTACCAAATTAATCAAAACAAACCTTTTTGAGATTGTATATGCCTTTTATCCCCCAAAATAACCTATCTGAAGATAAAAATTCAACTAATTTTCTCACGAAGATTTTTCTCGCTTCAAATTTACCAGCCATGTTTACATTCGGAACTCTCTGAATTGTTCATAGTGAATGCATTGAGTACGAGTTATTGTAACAGAGACAATTTACTGCCCCTGCTGGGGATCAAACCCGGGACCTCTGGCTTGCCAATCAGGTGCTCTACCGATTAAGCTAAAGGGTTAACCCAATAGCTCAAGCTAGTAGGATGCCATGTATCTTACTCCACCACATTATCCCCCTATAGAGAATGAGATGTGCTCATTTCTTTTGGAGTGCCGACACCTGTGGGCAAAGTTCTAGGGGCAATCACTCTCACCTGCCAGAGAACATCTTGGTCCAAACGTGGGCGCCAAATGTAACAGAGACAATTTATTGCCTCTGCTGGGGATCGAACTAGGATGCCATGTATCTTACTCTACCACATTATTGACCAAGTTTCATTTGCTACAATATGAATACATGGCACGAATTCTATCGTTAAACCGGGTGCGTAGGACAATATCATTTTAACGATAGAACATTCTATCTAACTTGAAATGTATCTCTTGTTGTTAGTTTACATATTTGCCATCATTATTAATCAAGTTGTTGATATTCTTATTTCGTTATTTCGTTTTTCTAAAAACAAAAATGTTGTAGGTTTCTTTGCATGAAATACATAAAAATTAAGTTTTCAATTAATTATCTTGGTCTAAGGCTTTGAAACTTGAATTAATTAAAAATCATAGAACAATACAGACTGGAATTTATTTTATATCAAATAGTAAATGATTTTAGCTAAGCTGCAGAACTGTGGCGTTATTTTTTATATTTTAGTCTCTCACTCATAGTTTATGGTCAAACTCTCAAATATACTAGTAAAACCATAATGCTCATATCATTGGGGGGGGGGGGGGGGCACAGCCACACATTTTACCTTTCAACAACCAAAAATTTCTTGACAACCAAAAACAAAGCAAAAAAATCATCGGATGTTTTTAAAAGTTTACAAAATTAGCACACATATGGTAGTTGTGCTTTCAATAATAGTATTATGTATATCGGCAAAATTATTCGGGGGGGGGGGGGGCAAATGTCATTCTCCCATTTACATATTTCATATAAATAATAATTTTCTCCCTCATCAATGTTCTTATTAAAAAAAAAGTCAACTGAAGAATTCCGCAATTCAACGATAAGACCATATAATATTCTATATACGTATCTATTGTTTTGTTTAATGAGGAAAAATAAGAATGTATATATATTATCCAAAATGTAACCTAAAATTCCTTTTCATTTCGTTTTAATACATATATCTTTTTTTCTTGCATTATCATTTAAGCAAATGACCCATTTCATATGAATATATTCAACGATTATATTGATAGTAAAACATAATAAAGGGGAGTAATCAAAGTTTACCCTGCCTTTTGATTGGTTAATTTGGATCTTGATCCAAACTCGAATTTCGAATCTCGAATTTCGAATTTCGTATTTCATTGATGAAAAGAGAGATGAGCCTTCTGGGCTTTCGTATGAATTAGACAAAATGTAAAACATTATCATTAAGTATCTATTGCCAAATTTACTTTTCTTTTTCTCAGATTAAAAAAAAATCCCTGAGGAGGATATCTCTGCGATAATATTTTATTTCCTGATCTCATTTTAAAAGTTAGAAATATGAATGCAATTCCTAATTTAGCAAAGTATGCATTTCCTATTAAGTGATTTTCGTAACAACGTATTACGTACAACAAATTCCTAACGGGTACGTATCCTGAACAAATATCTATCTCCGCATGTACTTGAAATTATTTTCTTATATTCAATCTAAAATGATTTTAAGATCCAGGTTCAATTAAGGGTGGACGTGAATTCACCCCGGCATTTATTCGACACACGTTGTCAATCATTATTCATCGTTACACCGGTACAGTTAATGTTTTCTACGTAGAGGCCAAATATCTGGGATGTAGGTATCACTTGTTATTTTACTTATAAAACGATTGCCATACTCACTTCTTAAGCGGATATTCACATTCGTTTTCATAAAACACAAAAGCAAATAATGATACACTGTATTTAAAAATCTAACTATTGCAAGTAAATTTGTTTTACCAAATTTTTAATTATCCTGAATAGATTAAGCAGATGTGAGGATGAGAATTTTACTTTATTCAGGTACAAATGGGATAGCAGAGTTACAGGCCATTGATCCAGTGTTTGATGAGTTCCAAAGATTTTAACAGAATTAACTGTCCTTCCAAGAGGGAGCATTCACACCACTAAGTTAATGCACAAATAGATGAAACTATAGAATCATTCCTACAGAAATTGTCTCCATATTGTCTGCTTAAGCCAGCACAGAAAGCATTAGAGTGGTTAATTTACAGGCATGTAGCTTAATTAACATTCAGAATTACAAGTAATGAATCATCTCTTTAAAAGTACATGTATTTTCCATTAATAAATATATACAATAATTATTAAATGAATCACAGTGAAGGGATTTAGAATTGAAGTACATGTAATAATTATAAAAAATAATTTGACTTTTTGTAAAAAAAGATTATTGATGTGTATAATATTGATTCCTTCATGGTGTGTCTCCTGCCATTTCACGAAAGCAAGATATTTATACGAGCTGTACAGCTTCTGAAACTAAAATCCAAAACAGCCACAAAATGGGATTGGCTTCTTCCTATTCAGGTGAAATCTTCTTTTAATGCTGTTTTCCAAATTCTATGTGATTGAATATCAAGTATAGGGTTCAAGCTTATATAGATTTTGGTGTATTGTTGTAAAGTAAAGCTTTTAAATGATGTCATCATGTAGTTCTTTCCTTTCTATTTTAGTCCTCTGGTGTTCACCTGCCGAGACAAACTTTGATCAACCACTGTAATTCAAATATTGGATTCCTCTCCTTTTTGTGTGATAAAATCTACAAAACCATCAAGGTAATTTATATTAAGCACTTTTTTTTTGATAGAAGGGTCATTTTAAAGTTGAAATATTAATTGTTGTCATAATCAAATAATTACATTTAATGAAATGAAAATGATTTAACAGAAAGAGAATTTTTGTGTGGATCTCAGTTTTTTCAAGTTAAATATGTAGATTCCAGCAAATTTTTTTTTCTCATGTTGAAGTGATTCAATAAATTCTGCCTCATATGATTTTACAATAGGCCTGTTAATACGAAATCCCTTAAAAAATTACGCGGACTGTGCCATTATTTACTCTTACAGACGTCATATAGTTATAAAATTTCACAGAAATAAGTATCCAATACATTTTAGACAAAATTTCTGTATTTTAAAAAAAATAAAGTCTACTAAAATTATTGGTATGTTGATATCGCTAATGGAGAGGTACGGAGCCCGACAAAAAATTTGAAGCAATAGCATGCGGAATCCAAAATTTAACTCATTAATATTTTATGATTCGAGATATTTTTCGACAATTTTCTCAAATGCATCTTTAAATTGTTCTATAATTATGTATTTAGATTTCTGACGTGATATTTGAAGTACTAACAGAAATATAGTGATTTTTCTCTGATGCGATTCCCGTGAAAACGACTGGGAAAATGACTTCTCCTGAATTGACGGCGCACCACACTTTTGTTAAATTATGTGTAATGCTCAAGATATCGCCAACATAGATCCAAAATATGCATAATAAAGAATGTAGTAAACTGGTGTATTCGTGACATTCGTCCACAAATAGCAAATTGAAATTTTAGACCGTTAGACCTCTGTAAAAAGGCTATACGGGAGGACGGGAAGAATATTATCTTCGAAAACTTTATCCGGACTGTAACGAACGTGATTGAGAGTCACCAGTATCACACTATATCATGAAAACCTGCAGTTTTTGGTTACACTTAAAACAAAAAAAAAAAGCTAATTCAGATTCGTGTCCCCCGCTTATTTCTAAAAAGTCGGATCCCCCCCTGACTGAATTATAGAATTATTAAATGTGGACGATACTGATGCATAAAATACATTTATGAATATGCGTATAAAGATTAGATTGCATTCATTTGTTTCAATATTTCACACTTTTTTTTATAACCTCATAAATTTTTCTGAGCTGTCAATCTTGAAAATTGAAAAAGAAACAATGACTTGTGCAGCACTGATTTTTCAGACATCCAGACCACGATTAAAAGTCTTGCAGCAAGGTAAGTTTTATATACATGCTGATATTGCAATTTTATGTGTTTGATGATTTTTTATTAAACAGTTCTTTGCAAAGGCTTTGAAAGATTTATAATAACATTAAGTCCGTGAGAACCTTTTTATGCGAAATAACTCTCCGCATGCTTTGAAAAATAGCACATGTAATACTATAAATACTAATAAACAAACGGGGCGGGGCACTTTGAATGAGAGAGGTGGATTCTTTGTACATTGTTTAAGCTCAAAATCTTCTTGAAGCACATCTGTGTTACACACACACAGGGTTGATTTAGACCTTGAGACCTTTTTTTTAAAAATCAATAGACGTCTTCCCTAGGCCACAGGGAGTTGTTATGAAAATTTCATTGCACTCCTGGCCTTTTTGGAGAGACCTTGACCTTTGACCTTTTGTCAAAATCAATGGCTTCAGTTAGTCCATAGGGAGTTGCTGTGCTAAATTTCATTGCAAAAGCTCAAAGGGTTCTCTAGTGTGGAAACGAAAGCGTTACAGACAGACAGAAAGAGGACAGACGGACGCACCCCTCACAAATGCAGGTATCCTGACAAATTTATGACTTTTTCAAAAAAATTTATGTGGCCAAAACATGATACATGGGGTACGGGAGTAAATTCAAAACTTTTTGACGGACGTCAACTCACAATATTGTCCGTATTTTTTTAGTGATCCTTTAGAATGATTTTTTAAGTCACATAACACTTTTCTGCTAAAAAAAAAATCAAATTTGTATGTGATCACATAAAACAAAAGATCACAAAATCTTAAATGGGCACAGAAACTGCACTTAACCATTAACGTGAGAGCGGGCGGACAAACCCAAATTAATATCCCCCACTTTTCAAGCGGGGGACAAAAAAAGAAAATTTTTTACTTTTTAATAGATTTTAAGCTTGACAAGAAATGGTGTTTTGATGTTTAAAAATAAGGTTCAAACTAGAAGGTACTCAAGGGAAAATGTTGAGCACCAAGGGTAAAGAAAAAGTATTTTTTATAATGCTTGTGACGTCGAAGATTTTGCTGCGCCGTGACTTAATCCAAAAGTATTCCATGACCAATCACTGGAAATTTTTACAACATTTTTTTTGAAGGCCATAAATGATTTTTTATATTAGTGAATTTTGCCCGATATATATATACGGCTTTAATACAGGGAACATTAAAGAGAGATGAAGAAGACAAGTTTAGAGTTATCTTCTCCTTCTACATGTCCATGGTGGTGGGGGTGCTGGAGTTTGGTGGTGCCACAGAGAATCTGGTGTCCTCCCTGCTCCCCCACCTTAGCCGGGGTCTGAAGTCAAAGGTCGCGCAGTACAGAGCTGCTACCTACATGATACTGGCTCAGCTAGTCTTCAAAAGCAGTCTACAACAGGACTTGTTAAAATCCCTGCTCTCCGCTCTCTTCAAGGTTAGACCAGACTTGGTAGATTTATTGTAATTGAATTTACTGTGATGTTTTATGAATTGTTTGTGGACGAAGAATAAAAATTTGATTTAGTTGCACATTTGTTTCAATATTTCAATTTTTTTTTCTAAAGAGGTCAATCTTGAAACTTGAACGAGAAACAATGACTTGTGCAGCACTGATTTTTCAACATCAGAAGATTAAAAGTCTCCCAGCAAGGTAGTTTTATTTACACTGAGCAATATGTGGATGATCTTTTTTACAAGTTTTCATACATTAAGGTGCTTTGTTTGACTTTGAATGCAACATTTTAATTATTTAATGATGGATTCTTTGTACACTGTTTTCAGATCTTTCAAGCACATCTGTCGACAGCCAGGGTTGATAGAGAGCCTGAAAACTCTGACGTCTGAGGGTTGTTGTGATGGACTGACCCTGGCCTTTTTGGAGAGACTTGTCGTTATGGCTGTCCAGCAGGACTCTGACATGAGTGCCAGTGAGAGCAGTGACTCAGAGGCGATCTGGAGCACCCCCCAATATCTGAGTATCCTCAATGACTTCCTGTCTAGTGTGCCACTCAGTGAGAGTGTTGCCGACCAACTCACAAAGTAAGTATCTGACCTGAGCTTAAATTTTGATAACTGGATGATACAATTAAGAAGATGCTTTCTATTAATTCAAGTATATGTCATTGTTTATTTTGATATTTATATTAAAAACCTTCAAATATCAGAGCAGCAGTAACAAGAGGCCCATGGGCCACATCGCTCACCTGAGCACCAAGGGTAGAAAAACTTTTTTTTGTAGGGAAATGGCTTTTTCTCTGTAAAGTTTAAATCCAAAAGTAGTATCGGACTTGCAACTTCTTGGAAGACAGGTATTTTTAAAGAATGTAATTACAGTTGAACTATATACCTTTAAAAACTTACCTGGATTGTCAATCCCCAACCATTTATTCTTTAGGCTTTTGCCCTAAACCTTTATAATCAAATTTTTTTCTTTCATAACAAGCTTTGACTTTAATGCATGCTTCCTATTTTAAATATTATTTGTTTTTTTTTATTGAATTTTCGTCTATATATTTTATGTAAAACTTTGATTGGCCATTTTGGCCCCGCCCTACCCCCGTAAATCATGATTTGAACAAAATTGAATTCTACACTACCTTAAATGATTCCATCTCTGACGAAATATGGCTTCAATTCTTGATATTTTAAAAGAATGATATATTTCTATGGACTTTTCATTTTAGTGCCATTATAAAGCTATTTTCCTATGATATTTAAAACAAAATTGAATCAACATACCATCATTCCGCTTCCAAACTAAAATCGGTACTCGGTCTTGAGAAGTAGATTTTTAAATAATTTTATATATATTTGCTTATTTATTAATGGATTAAATACATCGATCTGTCATTGCAATTTGATACGAATACATAAAATCGGACAATGTGCTCGGTTACTCGGATGTATATTTTTAAATATTTATAAGCTTATTTATTAATGCATTAAAACATCGATTTTGAAACGTAAAATGTTCATTGCAATTGTTTTTTATACAGTAATTATGGTTAATTTGCCATCTAAATACCGTTATGCCTGTTCATTGTGTTTATATTATAATTAAATGACCAAGCACCTGAATAACTATTTTTCTAACAATTCCTGTCTTTTACCCTTATGTTAAGTTTGCTCTAATTATTTGTTTTCATTGAACATCGTTTAAGGTCTACGTACGTTGTAAATAAATTAGATAATTTTGTCCTCCAAAGCCGTTAATTCTTGAAATGAAAGAGACAGTTACGAACTTGCACGTGCGATTTGTTTTTCAGATATGGATGCTTTATTTCACGTGCCAATTAATGCAAATGGTTGCATGAATGCAAAGGCTTTGAAAATCTTATGTCCATCATTGCACCAAACTACAACATACCGTCTTGTAATTTTCTGAAATCTAGGATCGAAAAGTGTACGAAGATCGTAAATCCGCTCTGTCATCAAGTTGATACTATACATGTAGCTCTGACAACTTATCACGGACGTCAAACGTATCAAAGAGTTACATTACAATTAGGGAACAGATTATATATTTTTAAACAAAACCACTGTAAACCATTTATGATTTTATTTATTAGATAAATAAATTGAACTAAATAAAAATGTTAGATTAAACTCCGTCGGGCACAAAGTGGTCATAATTGTTACAACACATTTACAGGTAAACCTCCCATCAGACCATGTGGTTTTATTTCTACAAGAGTTTACAATTTTTTTTACAGTTATCAATTAACTTCATATTTATTTCGACTTTTACCGAGTACCCGGGTACTCGATCGGAAAAACGTCTGAGTAACCGAATATTAAAAATTGACCGATTTGACATCCCTAATTTAACGTCCCTTTAAATTGGAGAATTAACTCTGGAGAAGCCAAACTTTGGTCGGCCATTTTGTTTGAGCATTGAAATTTTTTTTTCGGGCCAGCCCTACTTGCCCCGGGGGTCATGATCGAATCTACAATACCTGAAATTTTCCCCAGACAGCTTTCCTGGCACAGTGGTTCTTGAGAAGAAGATTTTTTAAATATGCCACCAAATTTTCATAAATTTCCAATTATCTCCCCTTGAATGAGGGCGTGGCCCTTCATTTGAATAAATCTGAATCCCCTTCACCCAAGGATACTTTGTGGCAAGTTTGGTTAAAATTTTGTATCAGTGGTATTCATCATAAGTTTTCTTCAAAAATGTAAAAAGTTTATAGAAACATTGACGGACAGACAGATTTAAAAAAAATACAGACGGGGGACAAAATGTGATCAGAAAAGCTCACTTGAGCTTTCAGCTCAGGTGAGCTAAAAATGTAAGGAATTTAACACCTGTGATGCAGAGAAAGTAAATGGTCATTAAAATTTTGTTCCTCAACTATTCTCATTTTTTTTTGTAGGGAAGTCATGGAGAATTATCTTCTCTGTGCCAATAACATTATTGATGATGAAGGTTTGGAGGAGCTGAGTAGCAAACACAAAAAGACTGTGCAACTTCTGGAAAACACTGACAGGAAATAGTTATTTTTGTGTGAGAAGTAATTACAGTTAAACTTTATTATCTAAAACACTGATACTGTGAAATCACTCATTTTTGTGTGGGGTTTAATTTTGGGTTTATTTTTAACAGGTACCCTGTCTCACTAGACAGGGCTGTGCAGAGTTTACTAGAAGACGAGGAGGATGAGAGAGTGAAGAAGATGATCCAGGATTTCCTGAATCTCTCCGTCCTCTCTCTGAGACACCAGCACCTGTCTGACATGGACGGCACGCTCTCTCTGTCCATTAACCATAGAACGCCGTCCATCCGAGTCGGCGCGGTACAATATCTACTGAAAAACACAGATAAAGTAAGGCAGATTACTCTGCATAGTATAGAAATAAAACGGAATACTAGATATACAAAAGTATTTAATCAGTAGAACATTTAATACCATAGCATTCATCTGAAGGTTCTTAACAATGTGAATTTCTTTATGTACATGCACCAGGTTAGTATTTAATCTTTAAATTTATGTTTGTGGTCTCATTAGAATGTTTAAGGAATTTATAGACAGTGTATTTGAAAATGTGTTTGTACTAAATCTGGCAAAGAAAAGAGCCACATAGAGTAAAGGATTTTTTAAGGTTTTTTTTTTGTCCCTTTTAGTGTGACAGTGACTATATATCAGAGACGTTATCAGCCAGACTTGCTGACGACTCACTGGAAGTTGTGGAAGCAGTTCTTGAAGCAGGGCAGGTCAGTTAAAGCCAATATTACTACATATGTGTTCATTTTCTTTAAAATTTAAATATATGTACTAGTTGTGAATTCACAGTGAACATGCATGTATTTCCTTGGTAAAATTGTCTTCCACTGAAACTTATTGACTAGAAAAATGTAATACAATTAAACGCCCACCCTTTCTTCTTCCTCCTCCCCTTTAACTTAAGTTTCATGGAAAGCTCTTTGTTGACAGTAATTATCATGGTATTAACTGATAAATTTTCTGCTTTCAGTCCCTGTGGAGCATGTTGAGTGATAATACTCGACTTTGTCATTTGCTGGGTAACATTGTCCTGAGATGTCAGCCCTGGTCAGACATCGGGACAAAGGCCCTCCAGGTTCTCTGTAGCTGTGATCCAACTCTTCAGTCCTCTGTCATTCTTCAGCTGTTTCCACGACTACTGCTCTGCACTTCTGATGATATGGACTTTTTGAAAGATCTTTGTGACACAGTTCTTGCCAAAAGTAACCTCATGGTCAAGTCAGTAGCTCAAAAGTTGAAGAAGAAGGCAGTGGGCAAGAAGAAACAGTCAGCGGGGGATGTGGCAGAGCTTTCTGTAGAGGTGACGGAGTGGTTAGCTGCTGCGGTGATTAAGATGCCAGACTGCGATGATTTTCTCTCTGAGTTAGAGGAGAGGGGTGACAGCGCTCGCTACAGATGTCATCTGGCTCTGTTCCTCAACGCTATCATCCCTCTGATGTCTGAACAGAAAAACCAGCTCCAGTGGTGTGGTAAACAGCTCAAACTTCTTCACCAGCTACGACCTCAAGGTCAGCCAAGAGTAGACTGGGAGGAGGTCATCACCATGGTAACAGACACTTGTCAATCTCTAGTGGCCAGTCAAATACAGGGAAACTCCATAAGCCTTTATCTGCTTTCCAACTTAATAAAACTGGTCCCTTCAGTCAAAATTGGTAAGTGTTTAAGACTAGACAAAATTATTCACCATATTTTGTTTATCAACTGATAAATTATATATTTACTACATTTATATTTTTGGTTTTATTGTTGAACATGTAGGTTATTAAAATAAATTTTCTTATAGATGCTGAGTTTTGGGACTTTGATGATGAATCTCTGATCTTGTCTGTGAGGCTGTTTGATTACCTCCTTCTTCTCTCCAATAGCTCCCCTTGTAGACAAGCCTACAGAAAGCTGGTCATCCAGTTCTTACAGGTAACTCCCCCTGTAGACAAGCTTACAGAAAGCTGGTCATCCAGTTCCTACAGGTACCCTAGCATCAACAGCAGCACTAGTTCTTTTTTTTTCAAACAATATTCTAATCATTTAATAAATACAGTGGCTAAAGTAAAACACTAAAAAAGAGAGACCCAATGTAATTAGCTGTGTATATTTATACCTAGTGTCTGATTTTCAGCATTTCCCTGACAGTAATGACAAACTGAAATTCCTTGGACTTTTGTGGACACAGCATTGTAATGACCTCAGTGAAAGGTCAGGGGTTAAGACCAGTCTACAGATTCAAGCTCTGCTGATTGGAAAACAGCTTCTGCAACAAAGTGAAACTATGAAGATTACAGATACTGGTGTGTATTGAAAGGATATACATGTATATTTGGAATTTAAAAAAAACACTCTTACACATTTTTTATTCATTTAAAAATAAATTTACTTGTTATATTTTAGTGATTATAAATCTGGTGTTGGCCTTGACCAGTCCATTTGTTGGAATTCGCCAGACATCAATAGAGTGTTTAAAGTTTCTCACTGGTAAAGGTAACCTTGGTCGCGGAGCTTTGGCAACGCTAGTGAACCACATCCTGCAGTGTGAGGTGGAGATAGACGCCGACCAGGGCTATCTAATGCAGGTGAGCTATCCAGGCCCTACAGGCATAAGATATTTCTCTAAGACAACGCACCTAATCATCCCCAGCCATACAAGAACTGCTTAGATATAAGATATTAATGTAATTACATGTATGTAACAAATTTGACACTACCCTCAGAATTAAAAGTTCTGAACACATGTATGGTATAGAAAAAAGATTTTCTTTGTAAGAATTTGTCTGAGTTTTATGAATTTCTTTGTCTCCAGGCCGTGGGTTCTGTCCTGGACAGTGAACCAAGGAAGGGTAAGAGGAGATCTCAGTCTGGTAGGAAGGCGGACAGCAGCCTGGGGGGAGTGATTGTGGACGTCGTACAGAACTCGGACACGCCTCACTACGTCAGGAACAGTCTACTGCAGATCACAGCGCTACACAACAACAAAGTCAGTGTTCTCTTAGATCTTCTGTATAATGTCGGGTTATTTATATTGTACAATTTCTGTGATGGCGCTTTGGAGATGCTCCTCATACTTGTATCTACATTCCTTCAGATATACTGTAAATCACGTTTTATTAGCGAGAACTTTATTTTCGCGTAATTACGCGAGACGATATGCTCGCGAAAATTTCATTCTCGCGTACAATAGAATTCCTTAAGATTACATAGAGCAATGACCACAATTCGTGAAATTTTTGTCTCGCTTATAAAGAGTCAATGACTATCTCGCGAAAATAAGGTGTCTCGAAAATTAAGTGACCTACAGTAAATGCAACTTGATACTTTTGAATGACTTCTCCCCTACTCCTGTATGTATTGTAGAGTTTCCTGTGTGACCTTTTACCAACCTTGAGGTCCCTGTTGTCTACCTGTCACGGTGACAGTCCCCCGGTCCTGGCTGTAGAGTCCTGTGGGTGCCTGATTCAGCGGTTCACCCCTGACACCTGTTCCACGCTGGACTCCCACCCTGAGGCTCTGAACTTAGTCCTGGAGATGTTAGCTAGCCCAGTCAAAGGGATACAAGAAAATATGATCTCACAGGTCATACAAATGATATTACTGCTTTGTAGGCTTTAATTAATCAATCAATTAATTAATCAATTTATAACTGAATTTCTAGTATATCAGCAGAAACATGTATGTCCAAAAATTTCTGTTTGTGAAAGGTGTAATTTCTGTAATCTGTTGAGAAAACAGTCAGAACAATTCTATCATGAATTACTCCAAATTAAACTAAAAAATGATTTTATTTATCTAGGTGACTGGAGACTTTTATAACAAGCTCACCCCGGACACCCAGCAGCAGATCCTGTCGTGTTTGTTTGATGTCTGGGTGAAGGCCC
The DNA here is from genome assembly GCF_032062105.1 of Saccostrea cuccullata. NCBI lineage: Eukaryota > Metazoa > Mollusca > Bivalvia > Ostreida > Ostreidae > Saccostrea > Saccostrea cuccullata. Next base: position 9,657 of record NW_026926568.1, on the reverse strand, counting down.
CAGACCCGGGTACAGTCAAAGTGATCAGGAAGACACTCAAACATGTAAGTAATGCTGAATTACTGTAAATGTATTACATTTAGCAGTGTATTCTTTTTAGCGATTTTGGCGGAAAGCAGAGTCCGCTAATTCAAGTACATCACTATATGTCTTGTATATTAACCTTTATAACTAGCAAATTCAGACAGCACTAAGTCAAATCTATGCTAACTTGTTCAAAATTGAATTTCTGCCAAATATCGTACATGCCAAATGTAATACATTTACAGTATACAGCATATCGAAGACAAATGTAAGTAATGCTGAATTATACAGCATATTGAAGAAAATGTAAGTAATGCTGAATTATACAGCATGTTGAAGACACTCAAACATGTAAGTGATGCTGAATTATACAGCATACAGTAATTCTGGCTAACAGTAATTTGAATGATGTCCTTTATCTAATACAACAAAGTTAAATGATTAATCCTCTGTTGACAGTTGACGCTGGAGAGCAGCCATATTGTAGAGGAACTGAACAAATGTCTTCAAACGTCACCCTCAGCTTCCACCGTCAAGGAACGGAAAAAACACAGGTAGGATGCACTCAATTCCTCAAGGAAATTATTGATTAAAAAGTTCTGAAAATCTTCTGTTTTCAAAGCGGTAAAATAAAATGTCCAATTATTTTTTTATTTTAGGAAGTCTGATGTTCATAAAGAAGAGGAAGATGTTTTTGAACAATTGCCATGGCAACGAGTGGTGGTTGTCTTGGAGACAATTCAAAACAAGAAGAAAATTAGCAACTATCTCCAACTGCTGCCAACTCTATTTAAAATACTTTCTGAGTAAGTGTATTGTTCATAGGAGAAATAAAGGAATTTTACAAATAAATCATAATTGTTAACATATATGATGTACATTGGTTGATGGATACACTTTATTATATGGATTTATCGGATTTTTGCAGGGTGTTGAATTCAGACCAGCATTCCTCAGCTGAATACATTAAACAGCTCCTGTTGTCTGTGGTGGATGAAGTGTGTCAGAAAGCCATCAACCATGATCTGATACCAGGTGACCCTTCTGTACAGGTTCTTTATACTCAGTTGTTTGTTCTGCTAGTGATTCTCAGACTTGTTGATAAACCTTTTGTCTTGTACAGATTTGAAGAAGGAGACGTCCTTTAACATTGACCTGATTGTGAATGCCATTAGGACATCAAGTAATCCCCAGACCCACCATAAAGCTCTGCTTCTTCTGACAACTGCCTCCAAAATATTCCCAGTAGGTTTAATCCAGTTAAAATTCATATCAGCTCAATAAAATTGCTATATTGATATAAAGTAAATGTTTTGGTATTTTCGAAAATTCAGCTTATTTTTATTTATTTTCAGGAGGATCTTCTGCACAAGGTGATGTCAGTGTTCACCTTCATGGGAGCTAACATCATGCGTCATGACGACCAGTACAGTTTCCACGTCATTAACCGTATCCTGGAGACAGTGGTGCCAGCCTTAGTTACGGTAACATTAACTTTAGTGATACATGTATTATTTTCATTCTTCATGCTTGGATTCATTGTTTTTTCAATTGACTTAATTTTCCTCTGGGATTATCAAAACCTTTGAAAGTACAGAGTTCTATTTTCTGAACTTTTTGATATTTTAATTTTCCCAGTATCAATGTACATGTATTAAAATTATTTCTCTAACCAGGCCTGTGAGAAGCGGGAGGCCCATGCTGGAGGTCATAATAAGGAGGAGGTCATCACCATGGTGATGCAGGTGTTTGTGGACGCCTACTGTCACATTCCTGAGCATCGCCGTCTGATGCTGTTTACCAGACTGGTGGAGATCGTGGGAGGAGACAACTTCCTGTGGAGGTGTGTCCTTCTGAAAATGACTCAGGAAATAACACGACCAACAACAGTAGAAAAATTAGAGGTAAGTCCACAGTTCTGATGGAAAATGTGTAGTATTGTTATGCAAGTAATATAAAGCTGAATATTTTCAAAATTGACAAACTTTGTTTTGTTTTTAAACTTTAATTTAAAGATTTCAAAAACTTAAATGCAAAAAAAAATCTTTTAAAAAAATTGACCAAATCAATCTGAAAACCTGACTAGTTAGATAACTTCACAGTTTATATTCAGATTTTAAGTTGTGCTCTTTGACTCATATTTCACCAAAAGTGCATTGCACTGTATATCTCCCCCTCCCTCACATAAACAAAGAAAAAAGTGATTAATAGTTCTGTACAACCAATGAGACCACCACATTCCTTCTGTGAAGGATCATGGGTAATATCTGTTCCCTGCTGACCAGTGCTCTTTTTCCTTGTGTTTTAGTTGTCAGCCTGTGAGGAGGGGGAGATAACCTCGGGCTTCCATCACTTGATCCAGACCATCCTGACCTACATCTGTAGTCTGATGGAGCTGAAGTTAGAAGACCAGACCCTGGCCAAGTTCTACCGAGCCCTGACCCACAAGATGTACGACCTTCTAGACAAGGTCAGGCTTCCACCTTCTTCAATTTATTTCATTTGAGTTGGTTTGTCATCTGTCATAATGTTTTAAAGCTGTATTTCAATCAATATTTTTAACCTCCTATCTGACAAAAAAATTGAGGTAACTGTGTAATCAACTTCTTATTTTTTGAGTCGGATTGTCTGGATAGTGACTGGGTATTTCTTTATCATCTTTGTTCTACAGGTGGTTGGTTTACTACCGGAGAAAATGTTACTGAGGGTAATAAAGGAACTGATGGATCACTCTATCCCCAACATCCAGAGGAAATCCATGGAGCTCCTCAACAACTACCTACTGCAGAAGGAACACTCTGAGGTAATGGATAAATCCATATGACACATATGGCAGTCTGGTCTTTAAATTTACTATCATTGAAACCACTTGTATGTAACTTGTTTGGGTTTTTCAAACCTCATAAAAAATTGGTTATGACTGCAATTTTTAGATAACAGAAATAAATTCATTAATAAACTGATTTATTGTAGGAGATGAGTTTACTTGGAGTTGTGGACAAACTTTTAAAAGTGTGTGTGGCAGAAAAAACAGAGATGACCACTAAACAGACAGCTCTATACAGCCTCAAGTTACTGTGTAGAAGGATTGGAGCTGACCATCCTCAGATGTTTATAAAGGTAAATCTATATACAGCCTCAAGTTACTGTGTAGAAGGATTGTAATAGATATAAATAAAAGAAATTTTGTCATTTATAAAGTGATTTATTATATAACAGATGAGTTTACTTGGAGTTGTGGACAAACTTTTAAAAGTGTGTGTGGCAGAAAAACTTATCAGAGATGACCTACATATACAGACAGCTCTATACAAATCAGCTGAGTTAAATGTGTAAAATATTGCAATACATATACAGCCTCAATACAGTGTAAAAATATCGCTGACCATCCTCAGATGTTTATAAAGGTAAATCTATTAATTATGTTACTTCATTACATAAAATAGAGATTCGGCATTAAGATAACCTTTAAAGGTGAATTTTGGTAAAAAAAAATATCTGTTTGATGTTAACCTGTCCCCGCATCCCCTGACTGACATACCTGGGTAATCTGTTACAGGTGCTGAATATGGCTGTGGAGATTTTCTGTTGTGAGGGGGTGAACCAGTCTCTCCAGGCCAGTGCTCTGTTGTGTATCTCTGAGGTCTGTAGTACACTGAAGGCCCACGTCATTGCTCATCTGTCAACGTTCATGCCAAAAGTCATCTCCTGTCTCAAAGACAGACATCTCCTGGACGGGTAAGATCTAGCATGTGTGAGTTCCATTTCATATGGAATATGACAAATTTCTTAACTACCTTTCACTTGACTGTAACTAGCAGTCCTTTAACCATTGAATTTTTTTTCTGTTTGGTCAGGAATGAGCTTTTCCTGCTTAGTGTCATAACAGCTGTTTTGCGAGTGATGGAGAACTTGTGTTTGTTTCTCAGTCCTTATCTACAAGATATTGTTACACAGGTAATCATTTCATCGCCTGTCATTTATAATCAACTATATGAAAGTAATGACAAGATATCATTGCCTTGTCATTGTTAATTTCAAAAGTGCACCATGATATACATGTAAATCAGTAGAGAATGTTAAAGGAAGCCTTTTGCTTTGTTAGATCTGTTCTCTCTCTGGACAGCAGACAGAAGTCTTACAGAAAGCTACCATACAACAGAGACTCAAAGCCATTAGGTATGTAAAACAAGTAGAGTAAAACCTTGTTATCCCAAACTCAGTGGGACCAAGAAAAAACAAATATCAGAGCCTGATGGTTTTAGAAAAATCTCCAAATATTACTACATTATGTAATACAATAGACTCATTGGTTTATATTGTACATATGTTTTATTCCTCTTTTTTCTAAAACAAGGTGCTTTCAAGCATGTGCCAATTGGATCCACTGACAAATTTTCTTAAATTCATGACACTCAGAATAAGTGTTTTCCAAAAAAAAGAAGGTGGGATTAAAACTCTTTTTTTTTTTCAGAATATCAAACAAAAATTTTCAAATCTTCAATTGAATCTTTTTCAGGACCACCATAGCCACCAGTCTGCCACCTCGGGTACTCCTCGGGATTTTACCTGACTGCTATAACACACTTCTGACTCTCAATCCTGTAAGTTAGTCTTAGTGGGTACTCCTCGGGATTTTACCTGACTGCTATAACACACTTCTGACTCTCAATCCCGTAAGTTAGTCTTAGTGGGTACTTCTCGGGATTTTACCTGACTGCTATGACACTCTTTACTCTCAATCCTGTAAGTTAGTCTTAGTGGGTACTTCTCGGGATTTTACCTGACTGCTATGACACTCTTTACTCTCAATCCTGTAAGTCAGTGACAGAAATTGTCAAACACTGAGAGGAAAATGGTAAATTCCTGCTGAGATATACACGTCATTTTACAATGAAAACTTGTATGTAGGTCACTGGGTAATTCTATTTTACAATGTAAGATTTATGTTGTCACCTATGCCATGACTGTTATTTTCTATTTTAAAACAGAGGGGAATCCAGCCAATGATGACCATGCTTACAGACCATGTCAGTCACATGAAAAAGGAGGACCTCAACAGTCACCTAGTGCAGCTACAGGGATTCTATCTCACCTGTCTGGATGTACAAGCACAGTATAAGGTAATTATCTCACCTTCTGGATGTACAGTAAAGGTAATTATATCACCTGTCTGGATGTGCAGGCTCAGTATCAGGTAATTATCTCACCTGTCTGGATGTACAGGTAAAGTACTAGGTGATTATCTCACCTGCCTGGATGTAAAGGTACAGTACCAACTAATCATCTTACCTGTCTGGATGTAAAGCACCAGATAATTATCTCACTTGTCTGGATATATATGTACAGAACCAGCTAACTATCTCACCTGTCTGGATGTTGAGGTTAGAACCAGGTAATTATCTCACCTATCTAGATGTACAGGTACAATACTAGGTAATTATCTCACCTTTCTGGATGTACAGACACAGTACCAAGTAATTATCTCACCTGTCTGGATGTACAGACACAATACCAGGTTATTATCTCACTTGTCAGGATGTACAGGTACAGTACCAGGTAATCATCTCACCTGTCTGGATGTACAATACCAGGTAATTATCTCACCTGTCTGGATGTACAATACCAGGTTATTATCTCACCTGTCTGGATGTATTTTTTCTGTAATATTTCTGTTTTATATCAGGGAGAAGTGGAGGATATAGAAGATTCTGTGATAGATGCCATTGTTGCCACGGTGATGAAACTGTCAGAGGCCACATTCAGGCCCATGTTCTACAAGGTGGGTCAAGATGTTATTGCTTTCACTTGATCAATATGTAGTACAATTTCTTTGAAATTCTAAATCAAGTTGATTTTATTCTGTAAATTCAGATGTTTGATTGGGCCACAAGAGAAGAAGAATTGAAGCACAGAATTCTTGTCTTCTATAAAATGGCTGACAGGTTTGTAAAATTTATGTCCATTAAGATTTGTAATTATCATTAGGTCCTTTATTTGATGGACTTGATACATATTCATCTGTAATGATTCAAGGGAAAGGAAGGGACACAGAGTTAATCATTTTGAAATTGACATTTCAGACTGGCTGGGAAGATGCAGAGTCTGTTTACTATATTTGCTGGACACATTATTGTTCATGCAGCTCAGATTTTAAAAGACAACAACAAAGAATTGACAGGTCAATATTTCAAAATATTTTATTAACAATTTATATTCCTATTTTCTTACACTTTCTTAGTACTTTGTGTTCATGAAAAGAAAAAAGGGTAAATTTTTTTTCTCTAGAGTTTTGTCCCTTTAATAAACTCATAGAATGTTCTGTTTTATATCTTTAGACTTTTCTTCATTTTTACATGTAAAGACTTCTTTAATTAAAGTAGGCTGGGTAAACAAAGGGCCCATGAGTTACTGGTTTATATCAGTAGAGTTCTTTTATATCTGTAAAGTTCTCTCCCATTTACAGGTGAGGACTACTTTGACTCCAGTAAGCTGGGTAAACACAAGGCCCATAAGTTACTGGTTTATATCAGTAGAGTTTTATATCTGTAAAGTTCTCTCCCATTTACAGGTGAGGACTACTTTGACTCCAGTAAGCTGGGTAAACACAGGGCCCATAAGTTACTGGTTTATATCAGTAGAGTTTTATATCTGTAAAGTTCTCTCCCATTTACAGGTGAGGACTACTTTGACTCCAGTAAGCTGGGTAAACACAAGGCCCATAAGTTACTGGTTTATATCAGTAGAGTTTTATATCTGTAGAGTTCTCTCCCATTTACAGGTGAGGACTACTTTGACTCCAGTAATCTGGATAAACACAAGGCCCATAAGTTACTGGTTTATATCTGTGACTGCCTGTACAAGTGTTTCCTTTATGACACCGAGGGCTTCGTCACCAAAGAGAGATTTGATACTTTACTACAACCTCTAGTTGACCAGGTAAGCAAAAATAAGTCTCTGTCAAAATTTTTTAAAAGTTAAAAAATCTTGTATGTTTACAAAAAATTCAGCCTTAGTATTCTTTAAGTTATAAATTGATTTTTTAGCTGGAAAATGTTGACAATGACGATGAAACTTTATCCAAAGAGAGAGTGAGTGAGCACCTTGTTCCGTGCCTCGTACAGTTTGGTGCCGCAACCCAGGACGATTCACTTTGGAAAACTCTGAACTACCAAATACTGCTTAAGACTCGACACTCATCATCAGCGGTAAATAACACAAATAGAAACTTTTTATTACATCAGACTACTCTTTTTAGGTCACCTGAGTAAACTCTGGTGACCTATTGCTATCTGTTTTCGTCCGTCGTCTTGCGTTAACATTTGTACATTTTCAGCTTCTTCTCTGCAACCACTGGACCAATTTCAACCAAATTTGGCACAAAGCATCTATGGGTGAAGGGGAACAAAAATTGTGAATTTCATGATCCCTGCCCCCCTGGGGCCTGAGGGGTGGGGCCAAAACCACTAAAATTAATGCAATCTTTAAAAATCTTCTCCTTTACTCCTGGACATCAAGCAGTCAAACTGTTTCCATGATTGTAATCAGCATTGAGTCTTCTACCAAAATTGTGAAATTCATGGCCCTGGGGTCAGGGGTTCTAGTGCTAGGGTGGGGCTAAATAAGTATATAGTGAAAATGCATTATTTCTATGAAAATCTTCTTCTCTGCTCCTGGGTATTCAATAGACTAACTAAGTGCATAGTTATGATGAGCAAGAATGCCTCTACCAAAATTTTGAATTTAATGGCCCCAGGGTCAGGGGTTCTGGTGTTGGGGGGGGGGGGGCTCTATTGATTATATAGTGAAAATACATGAATTCTTTGAAAATCTTCTTCTCTGCTCCTAGGTATTAAATAAACTAACTAAATGCATAGATATGATGAGAAAATTTTCTTCTCTGCTCCTGGGTATTAAGCAGATAAACTATCTACATAGTTATTAACAAGGGCCCTATTCTTCCTGAATTGTGAATGTCAAAGCCCCAGGGTCAGGGGTACCATAGAGGCAGGGGGGCTGTACTTATAGATTGAAAATGAATGAATTGTTTGAAATCTGCTCCTTGGTATTAATCAAATATTTTTGAAAAGCAAGGATGCCTTTTCAAAAATTTCGCAATGTGTGGATCTAGGCCTATGGGTCTGGATTCATGTGTGGTAGGGGCATTACTGATTATTGCTGAATACTACTGATTAGTTGAAATGCATTTTTGTTCCTCTGCCCTGCCTATGGGTATTAAGTTACCAAACTAAGCAACTGCTAAGTGTATAGTTATGAATGCCATAGGATCTGGCTTAAAACATGAATCAAATTCAATCATTGGAAAGTTGTTGCATAATGCTCAGGTGACCTATAAGGCCCATGGGCATCTTGTTATGTAAACCATAGGATGTGAACTCACAGCTGTTTGTTCTTTATGAAAAAAATTACTTTTAAAACACATAATATATACAGTGTATATATATAATGGTATTGGAAAAATTGCAGAAGCAGAAATTGGGATGCTATGTTTCAGGGAACAAATTGCAAAGTTTTAACAGTAGAACTGATCTCTTATACATTAGATTTTCGAGGTTATTTTGAACCAAATCCTTGAACTTGAAAGTGCAGTTAACAAACTATTTCTCTATAACAGGTTAGGTACGCAGCTCTGATTGCAGTGGACGAGTTCCATAAGAAACTCTCTGAGGACTACATGCCTCTTCTACCAGAAACAATCCCATTCCTGGCAGAACTCATGGAGGGTAAGTTTAAATTTAATGTCTAAACTTACAGGTTTATATCCCTATATCCCAAACAAACAGTCTGGAATGGGATAGTGTACATTTTCTTTTGTTCATCTATCTTTGGGTTTCTTTATCCCACTATATATCTGAAGAAGTAGATTCCTGTTTTGTATTTTATTGTTTGTTTATTTTTAGATGAGGAGGAAGAAGTGGAAAAGATGTGTCAGTCTGTCATCAGTCAAATGGAGAAGACTCTGGGAGAACCGCTACAGAAATACTTCTAATGATCAAATCATACACTCAAACATCAGTCAATGATGAAACACTGTGAAAACCGCTACAGAAATACTTCTGTGAAAACCGCTACAGAAATACTTCTGATCATCAAGTAGTGCATGTGAACATCATTCAAATAGAGAAAATACTGGAAGAACTACTACAAAAATACTTATGATTGTCAAAAGGTGGTCTTAAACTTTGTATCATTTATACAGTATGTAAAATAAAAATAAATCCCAAAACTCAACTGTTCATTGTATTACAAGTTCTGCATGTAAAGGCCAGTACACAAATAGACAATGGATGTCAATACTGCATTCATTTTCAGTACATTGATCATTGTTTGTTGTATTTTGGGGGGGGAGGGGGGGGGGAATTGCTATATATGCAGTAATTTAGGATTTATATTGATTAAAATGTACTGTAGATTGGGAGGAGGGGTCCAAACATAATAAAAAAATCTCCCCATAATTTTTTTGACTTGCTAAAAGATGAGGAGGACACTTCTCACAAAATTCAGCTTTATTTCATATTGTGTTATCTTACTTTAAAAAGATTGAGTCTTTGTTTCCAAGGACTCGTTTAGGTCAATCCTTTGGTTACTCTACTAAATAAAGATTTAAAACAA
>NW_026926567.1:0-28595 GCF_032062105.1 Saccostrea cuccullata | reverse complement strand
AAAGTACAGCTTTCTTAAAAAAATGATTGTTTTTCTGAATTCATTATTTGAAAGATCTAATTCCAACACGATATTACACGATAAAAAAATACGTACTGGTGACCGAATTTTGATTGTGCATTCGATTTAACCACTTGTTCCTACTACCTTGAACCAGTTTTAAGACACATACATGTGTGTATGATACGGTCTTTATTTAAGAATTGCTTCTTATGTGCCGGAAACCTATACCCCCCTTAAATTCAATGACAAAATTTAAACAAAAAAAGAGACCCATGGGCCACATCGCTCACCTGAGTAACTTTGGCAACGCTGTGCTTTACCAGATCCCCCCTTGTAATATCTATTGTTGTCCTATCCTACCCCCGGGGGTCATACTTTTAACAATTTAGAATCCACATTACCCCAAGATGCTTCCAGACAAGTTTCAGCTTTTCTGATCCAGAAGTTCTTGAGGAGAACTTTTTAAAAAGATTTTTTCCTTCACATATCTCAATGTAAAACTTTAATTCCCTATTGTGGTCCTGTCCTACCTCTGGGGGTTCATAATTTTTTTTTATCAATTTAGAATCTACACTATCCCATGATGCATTCACATAAGTTTCAGCTTTTCTTGGCCCAGTGGTTCTTGAGAAGATTTTTAATGACCCACCCTATTTTTGTCTTTCCTTAATTTTATCTCCCCTTGCAAGTGGACTTGGTGACTTTCCCATTCATCCAAGGATGCTTTGTATTAAAATTGGTTAAAATTGTCCAAGTAGTTCTTGAGCAGAAATTGAAAATACGAAAAGTTTACAGACGGACTGACGGCGAATACTATAGTAAAAGGTAATCAGAAAAGCTCACTTAAACTTTTAGATCAGATGAGGTTAATACATGTAAAGTAAAATAAAATTGTCACTCCACTTTTGTTAGATTTCGGGTATCTTATGACCTTAATTCAAACTGAATTAATTTACCAGTTTTTTTTCCTTTTTCACAATGACTATAGATTAGTTATAATTTCTGATCTCCAACGAGGTGTACTAGAAGAAAAGGGTTTTAAACTTTTTACTCTGAGTTTGCAGTTGGGTCAGTATGTCAGTATCTTGTAAATTATGAATTTCCTGGATGGAAGTTTTGGTACTTTAAGCCGGAATAAAGTTTTCTCGGTTATTTTGATCTGTGTTTTGAGCTTCATTTCGAGCTCAACAAAAAGCCGCTTTAGATATAGCCTAAACATATATTTTCATTTTTTTGCATCGACTGGGGTGAGGACGAGTGCAATTAACATCAGATTTTCTGTCAAAGTAAGCTTTTAATTAAAGATAAAATATACAGTATAATGCAGAAGGTAATCTAATTGTTACTCTCCGAAATTCTAATGACACTGAACAAAGCGACCGTAAGAGCTTCGGAGCGTAACAAAGATCTAATTTAATCAGACTGGGTAAGTATAAAGATAAATTTTAATCATCATTCATGTTCAGAAAAGCTTCTTAAATTGAGCAAAATACAGCAGGTACAGTTGCACAAAAAGGTAGAAAGGCAGATTTTAATCATCATTTCAGTCAAGTTTCGTTACAATAAAGAATTAGAAGAAGAAAGTGTCAGTGCTTGCAAGCAAGGATGATATTTATCCCAAGTCGCTGAAAGGAAAATTTGGGTTAAAGTACGACTGAACACAAGTTTAACAACACGAGTGACTACGTGAGATCAGCCAGGTATCAAATAAGTTCGTTGAGGAAAATTATATAATGAAAAAAAGCCAGTTCATCTTTTTTATGATAACCCTATTATCAGTCAACCAGTTTGATATTATCTAGAAATTGCCATTTAAGAATATAAACGAAACAAAAAAATTGATCCGCTTCAAACCAGTGCTACTCAGATATATCGTACTGAGTCAAATTTACACCTGCACATAAAAGTTTAAAGGTCATTGCATTCAAAGATAAATAAAAGGAAATAGACTGCTAAATATAGCGACTTTTATATAATTAACACATTTCTTTAACCATTAACTAGACTCGCAATGCAGTATATCTGTTGAAATACCGTTTTAAACAATTCGCAGAAAATGTGGTAGTTTTCTGCAATAAGTTTTAGATGCACCAGAACAGGGTCTGATTAATCGAAGAATCATGAAGGCTGGAAGGATATTCAGGCAAAGGAGGAGGCGAAATTTTTTTCTCGGAAACTAATCTGTATTCCCCTGTGTCCAAACATTTCAAATGTTCTTTTGAAATTTAATAAACATAGGTAATCAGAGATTACAGAGCTCACCTCAACGAATGTTGTCTTTAAGTAAGGGAAAGTCACACAATTAACCAACAAAAAGTATACATTCCAAAAATGAAAATATTTTTAAAAGCAATTTTGATCTGATACTTTGAAATAGACCTACATAAAAAATTTAAACTACTTCTTCTTCATGAAAATGTAATGAAAATCCAGCATCTGAAGCAAATTTGAGAGTTTTCATCTCTTGATGCAGCATTTGTGCAAGTTTGGTTTATACAATGTTATATAAGCCTTATAGTTTTTGGTAATAGACCTGCAACCATAACTTTTACCTTGTCTATTATCTGAAAAATGTATGTCCAATTCAGCATCCGAAGCAAGTCCATTAGTGTGCATCCTTAGATGTATCATCCATGCAAGTTTGCTCATTATAGGGCTCATAGTTTATTGGAAATGAAACATGCATCAAAACTAACATTTTCACTCATCCACAAAAAGTAGGTCAGATTCAGCATCCGAAGCAAGCCTGGAAGTATGCATCCTTAGATGTATCATCCATGCAAGACTGGTCATTAAAGAACTCATAGTTCCTTGGAAATGAAAACTGCACCAAAAACTTTTAACTATTCACTCAACCGGAAAATGTAGGTCAGATTCAGCATCCGAAGCAAGCCTGGTAGTGTGCATCCTTAGATGTATCATCCATGCAAGTTTGGTCAACATAGGGCTTAAAGTTACTTGCAAATGAAACCTGCACCAAAAACATTAACCTGTTTGCTCAACTGGAAAATGTAGGTCAGATTCAGCATCCGAAGCAAGCCCGGTAGTATGCATCCTTAGATGTATCATCCATGCAAGTTTGGTCAACATAGGGCTTATAGTTACTTGGAAATGAAACCTGCACCAAAAACTTTAACCTGTTCACTCAACCGGAAAATGTAGGTCAGATTCAGCATCCGAAGCAAGCCCGGTAGTATGCATCCTTAGATGTATCATCCATGCAAGTTTGGTCAACATAGGGCTTATAGTTACTTGGAAATGAAACCTGCACCAAAAACTTTAACCTGTTCACTCAACCGGAAAATGTAGGTCAGATTCAGCATCCGAAGCAAGCCCGGTAGTATGCATCCTTAGATGTATCATCCATGCAAGTTTGGTCAACATAGGGCTTATAGTTACTTGGAAATGAAACCCACACCAAAAACTGCACCAAAAATGTTAACCTGCTCCAAAAACATTAACCTGGTAATTCCTTTGCTGAAATTGCAGCATCTGAAACTTTGTCTGGTACAATAAAACACACTAAAACCATCTTCCATGCATGTCTAATCAGTATAGGACACAGAAGTAATTAAAAAGAAAACTGCTCCAAAAAAACTTAACCTTAACCTGGGACGCCGACGCCGACGCCGACACCGACACCGACGCCGAGGGTATCACATAAGCTCCCCCCAACTTCGTTGAGGTGAGCTAAAAAGAGATCTGTATTTAATGGATCATTAATTATTTCTCAACTTTATAGTCTGTTATCATGACATTTAATTAGCAACGGTGATCTAGACTAAAAAATTTTCACATAGAGTTTGTGGTTATGTCAGTATGACCTAGCACAAGGCTTGGTAGTAAGATCAGTAAACCTCTAGACTTTGTAGAACTTTATGCAGTATATCCTACCTTTAGGTATCGTAATTATATCAGAATGTCCCAACACTAGGCTTGTAGTTATGTCAAATGTCCTACAACTAAGCTTTGAATTTATGTCAAAATGTCCAAAAATAGGCTTAAGTTTGTAGTTATGTCAAAATGTCAAAAAAGTCCTACCACTAGGCCTGATAGTTAGATCAATATGTTCCACCACTAGGTTTCGTAGTTATGTCAGATTGTCCCACCTCAAGGCTTTGACATTGTAAAATAATGTTCCACCTCAAGACTTTATAGTTATGTCAGAATGTCCCACCACTAGGCTTCGTAGTTAAGTCAGATTGTCCTACCTCTAGGCTTTGAAGTATTGTAAGAATGTTCTACCTCTAAACTATTTGCTTATGTAAGAATGTCCTAGCACTAGTCTCTGTAGTTATGTCAGAATGTCCCATCTAAAGGTTTTGATTTTGTTTCATAATGTCCCATCTCTAGACTTTGTATTTATGTCAGAATGTCCTACCACTGAGCTTCATCACAGGTTGATAAAAATGTCCAACCACTAGGCTTCATAGTTATATCAGTATGTCCTACCTCTAGGCTTTGTAGTTATGTCAGAATGTCCAACCTCTAGGCTTTGCAGTTAGATTCCCTAAGGCTAGGTTTTGAATTTATGCCATAATGTCCTACTACTAGGCTTTGAAATTATGTCAGAATACCATAATATCAGAATGTCCAACCACTAGGCTTCTTAGTTACTGGGTATATCAGAATAATCTACCTCCAGATTTGAAGTTACTACAGTAACTTCAAATGTCCTACTTTGAATGTCCTAGGCTACTTCTAGGCTTTGTAAATGTAGTTATGTCAAAATGCCCTACCATTAGACTTTATAGTAATGCCAAAATGTCTTAGCACTAGGTTTTGTAATTATGCTTCATGATTATGTCAGATTGTCCCTCCTTTGGAGCTACTGAATGTCCAATCTCTAGGCTCTGTTTTTATATCATGATGTCCTACCTCTTGACTTTGTAGTTATGTCAGTATGTCATACCTCTTGTCTTTGTAATTACTATATGGCCTACCTCTAGTCTTTGTAGTCACTGTATGTCCTACCTCTAGTCTTTGTAGTCACTGTATGTCCTACCTAAGGCTTTGTAGTTACTGTATGTCCTACCTCTAGGCTTTGTAGTCACTGAATTTCCTACCTCTAGTCTTTGTAATTACTGTATGTCCTACCTCTAGGCTTTGTAGTCACTGTATGTCCTACCTCTAGTCTTTGTAATTACTGTATGTCCTACCTCTAGTCTTTGTAGTCACTGTATGTCCTACCTCTACGCTTTGTAGCCACTGTATGTCCTACCTCTAGTCTTTGTAGTCACTGTATGTCCTACCACTAGGCTTTGTAGTCACTGTATGTCCTACCTCTAGCCTTTGTAATTACTGTCTGTAATACCTCTATGCTTTGTAGTCACTGTATGTCCTATCACTAGGCCTTGTAATTACTGTTTGTCCTACCTCTAGTCTTTGTAGTCACTGTATGTCCTACCTCTAGGCTTTGTAGCCACTGTATGTCCTACCTCTAGTCTTTGTAGTCACTGTATGTCCTATCACTAGGCTTTGTAATTACTGTATGTCCTACCTCTAGTCTTTGTAATTACTGTTTGTCCTACCTCTATGCTTTGTAGTCACTGTATGTCCTACCTCTAGCCTTTGTAGTCACTGTATGTCCTACCTCTAGGCTTTGTAATTACTGTATGTCCTACCTCTAGTCTTTGTAGTCACTGTATGTCCTACCTCTAGGCTTTGTAGTTACCCGTACATCAGAATGTCTTACCACTTAGCTTTGTAGTTATATACTAGTATATCTTTGGCCAAAATTGTTTGCAAGTGCAAAAGGGCAAAATCAACATGGGGCAAAAATAACCATGTATATAGTTTAGCCTATATTGTAAAATTAATGTAATTGTCATAAAAAAATATCTTTACACCTAACATTAATGAGGTGTCTTGTTCCCAAAACTTGTGCTTATTTTCAACTGGATACTGAAAAAGTTGCATCTACATATTATTTGGAGAATATTTTATGGATTTAGATGACAACTAGAAAACTGACCAGTCAGCAAGGGCCCCGCCATGGGGTAGAATTAATAGGGTGCAGCTTACGGAATGATTGAAAAATGTACGAAGAATAAGCAACAGCAACTGTATTCTTAAAATTTCAAGATAATTCCTGAATATCCAAAAACCTGTAAATAATATCCTTATATTTACATTAGGCAGTAAAGAACAACTTAAAATTGAATGTATATTTAAACAATTATGAAGCTTGTGTTATATAAAATGCCAGCCTTCAATGAATGCAAATATCATGAAGGCTTCAAACAAACAGCAGTTGCAGACAAAGGTTTTCATTAATCTTAAAGTGACAGATAAAGAAAAGCCTACTAAATTTTCTGCAGCAGGCTAGATAATTAATCCCAAGGGATTAATTGTACCTCTCTCATCATTTTCTTCTTAAGTTACAATAAGAACTTTTTCAGTATTAATGATAGAATGGGGTTTTTATACAACTATCCTAAAAATTAATAATATTCTTGAATTAACATAAAGTGAAAAAAGTAAATCAAAAAATCTTCTTTAATCTATTTCTTGTTATTAGAATTCAATGAAATCATAACTATTAAACAAAAATAAATTATAAAAATTTATATTTAAATCCACATTTCAGAGTGTTCATAGCATTCCAAATTGATTTAACTTCAAAACAAACTTCATTTGCAGACAGAGGTGGTAATTCATCTCAATTTGACAGATAAAGATAATGCTCTGGATTTTCTTCAGGAGGAAAGCTAATTAATCCCAAGGGACTCATAGCAGCATTCAGTTTACAATGGGAACATCTTCAGCAGTTATCTCTCTTTGCCAATGCTTTCGTATATAAAGTTAAGGAATCTACCCCACCACCCCAGCTCCAAACCAGGGGACATAGAGAACCAAACTTAGCATCAAAATATGTATTTCTGCCTACTGAACTAACATACCAAATTTGTACTTGATTGGGCAACCATAAAAAAAGTTGCCCATTCATTCTTATGCATAGTTAAGGAATCTACCCCACCATCCCAGCTCCAAACCAGAAGACATAGAGAACCAAACTTAGCATCAAAATATGTATTTCTGCCTACTGAACTACCATACCAAATTTGAACTTGATTGGGCAACCATAAAAAAAGTTATTAGAAAAAAACAGAAAATTTGTGGACAGAAGAGTGACAGATGGACAGCTAGACAGACAGACGGACGGACAGAGTGATTACTACAGGGCACCCACAAATCCTTGCGGGGCCCTAATTATATGCAGTCAGCCTACTAGTATAATAATTATATGAATACAAGATTTAATATGTATTTCTACGAACAATTAAATCCAAAATAAACCACATATGCCATTAATGATTATTCATATGAAATGAAAAATTTAGCTAATTCCAAGAACAGGAGAGTGGAAAATTGATTTCACTTCTGAAGTTTTTTTTTTTAATTTATTATTTTTATTATTACCATTTTTTAGGGGGGGGGTCTAAAATTATGACCTCTTATTGAAAAGCCAAACCAGTTTTGATGTTAGTTATACATGTATGACCAGTAATTGAAAATGTCTGTAGAACACAGAATATAAAGATTACCCGATTGTTTTTGTGAATATACTAATTCAAGATGACTATGGGTCACAACACTCACCTGTGTCACTATGGCCCTTTTAGAAAATTATGGTTCTGCCCTAATGTTAGCCCCATGCACCTTACATTTAGGTTTCATGATTTGAACAAACCCTGAATTTGAGGATGTGTTGACATTTCTATACAAATTTAATTCTACCCTATCTGAGGATTTTTCTGTCTATAAATATGACTAATCAATACTGTTATTCTGAAGAAGCTTTTTCATATAAATTCTTTTGTAAAACTTTGATTGGGCATTGCAGCCCTATCCTACCCATTAGGCTAGTACGTGATTTAAGCAAATTAGAACATGCACTACCCAAAGGTGCTTCAGTATAAATTTAACTAAAGTATAAATATAATTAATTCATAAGAAAAAGAATTTTCATGATTTTTCCCTATGTATTCATATGAAAAACTTGGATCGCTTATAATGTCTCCACCCTACCCTCCTGGATCAAGATTCAAACAAAATTGTATCAACATTAATTGAGAATACTTGTACATGAATATGATTATTCATTACATTGCTGTTCTTGAAATAAAAAAGAATTTTAAAGTTTTTTCCCCTATGTATTCCTACATAAAATTTGGATTGCCCATAGTTGCCCAACCCTACCCAGAGGTCATAATTTGGACATTACATGAGGATGCTTCCATATAAATATAACTATCCATGACTCTGCTTTGTAATTTTCAAAAAAAAAAATCGATTTATTCCAATGTACGAGAGTTGATCCAAAAGTAATGTCACAGTGTCCATATCTTTTATATTTGCAGGCGTCATATTATCAAATACAATTATACATGTATACCAAATTATGCACATATATATATCTGATTAACATTGAAATTTTAATAATTTGGTTTAATAATGTTTAATTAAATAAATTTTATAGATTTTAAAAATATGAAGCATAGGGCGTGTTGCCACATCACAACTAAAAGTCACGTTTAAAGAATAATTTTTGGATGAAAAAAAGATAAACACATTAAAAAAAATCTAAAACGTACCTCATAACCCAAAAATTTTAACAGACAAATTGATTTATATTATTAAGGTCTTCCGTTTCCAACGGAAGACCTTCTACTGATTCTGTTGGTAAAGATTATTATTCTTTTTTTTTCTTCTACTTCCTAGACGCCAACTTTGAAAGCTCTTATCTCACTCATTTCTTAATTGATTTCGCTCAAATTTTCAGAGGTACTAGAAGTTACTAAACTCTATCAGAATGTTGTCGAAAATTTCAAAAAGTCACTTCCGGTTTTGAGTTATTTCCCTTTAAACGAAAATTTATAGGCTTTCGTTTCCAGACAAAGGCTCGGAGACGGCTAAAGCTGGAGCAGATTTTCTACTGATTTTAGATAATAGAGGGATGGAAGTTGTGCACATCGGTTTTTGTTTTTCGATTTCTCTATTCAAAATGGCACTATATAGGGGTCAAAAATTAGAACGCTTAAAAGAGCCAAAAATTACTCATATTTTGCTTTATATCTTCTAAACTAAAAATATTTTGTTAAACTATATAGAACATAATTTGTGCAGAATTAGAAGATTTTTCAAATGATATCTCGGAAAAAGGGCTGGCCCCTAAAATTAAGGGCCAAGAGGAGCCAAAAGTTTTTCCTTTATATCTCAAAAAGTATTGAGAATTTGTAATACGTCAAAGAAGCAAAGTTGTTTAAAATGTCAAGCTTAATCTATTGAGGTCGTCAAAGTACGTCCGGCGACGTTACTTCCGGCCAAACCGGAAGTAGTCGGAAAACGCATATTTTGCCATTCTTGACAAGTTTTTTTGGTAACATCTGTCACCGGGAGCATAAAAATTAATTTTCCGTCTGTCGTCAAACCGGAAGTAGCAAAAAATGCCTGATTTTTGCATTAAATAACATAGATTTAGAGGATTTAAACAATTTTAGGACGTTATTACTCATTTTTGTAAAAATAAAAGTTACTTCCGGTCAAACAGGATGGAAGACCTTCTCGTTGCTTTGCAACGAGCTTTGCTCTAGTTTTCTAACTTACTCTGATTCATCAAATGAACAGAGGAAGTGTCAAAATGGGGGGAAAATACAGCAACGAGCTGTAATGCATTTAGCATTTTAAATTCAAAATGTGGAAATTGCCAGTAGAGACGATTATATTGATTAATCAGACTCACAATGAAAAAACTGTAAGTAAGAGTCTTGTTTATTGATGGTTTCACCGATTTGGGGGTGGGTGATAGGTTATTGAATGATTAGCAGAAGATAGGAAGACCGAAAGATGAGAGGTCGGACGGAAACGTTTACTGATGTCTGATGTTGTCAAAGACACGTGTGTATCTGTTATGTCATTGGATATGGACACAGATTTTTTTACTGTTCAAAGAATATTCACAAAGGTCTTAATTATGAAAAGAGGGAATGAACGATGACTACCAAGAATTCCTCAAGAACATAAGTTTGTGAACGTATGCGATAGCCGCAATTACTTTTAACGAGAAATGTTTTTTAAATGTATGACAGCGCGTATCAATTACAAGATGTTACTTACGACTACTAAATTGAACTTTGTATATAATGCGATATTTTTAAAAGTTTACAATATTTTCAATTGAAATTTTCAGGTGTGATTTGAGGTAAATAAAGCTTCCATCATTTATAATTTTGTTTTTTTACGTCGACTTGCAGCAATTTTCTTGAAGTTGTGACATTACTTTTGGAATCCTTAAATATGACTTATCATGTCCTTGCTGTTATTAAGAAGAATATAGATTTTTTCCTAGTTTATAGTCCTAAGTAAAAACTTTGATCCCCAAATGTGTCCCCACTCTACCCCCTAAAGGTCATGATTTGAACAAACTTAAATCTACTCTATCTGAAGATGCTTCCATATAAATATGACTAATCATGACTTTATTTTTCTTGAGAAGAATTTTGAAGATTTTCCCTTTATATTCCTATGTAAAACTTGATAACTTGTACATTAGTAGCCCCACCCTACTCTGGGGGTCCTGATTTAAACTACTTTAAATCTACACAACATGTATGTATGTAATCTTTTTAGGCTCAGAAGTTCTTAGGAATTAACCCACCCAATTTCATTATAATTTCTAAATTATCTTCCCTTGGAGAAGGTTGTGGCCCTTCACTTAAACAAACTTAAATTCTCTTTACCCAAGGACGCACTTGAGCCTTTGGCTCAGGTGAGCTAATAATGTATTTGTGTAAAGGATATATGAGGATTGTCCTACAAAAACATGATCTTTTTAGATGTCATAAAAATGACCAAAATTATTCATTTTTTTAGACAGTTTCCGAAAATGATTTTTTTTATTTTGACAGTGTGTGATATATATTATGAGGTTGCAATCTCATTTGTACATTAAAATGGCATTTCAAGACATTAAAAAATTGTGGTGGGCTAGCTCACTGCACATTTTTGAAAATGATTTATGACTTTGTCAGAGTTGTTTACTCAATATTATATGGAAATATATGGTAAAATTTTAACCAATAAAATACTTCATCTGGGTAGTATTGTGTGAAAATTCATTAATTTGATATTAAAAATGATTTTTATACCCCCCGCTTGAAAAGCGGGAGGGTATATAGTAATCGTTAATTCCGTCCGTCCGTCCGTCCGTCTGTCTGTCCGTCCGTCCGTCTGTTACGCTTTGGGGTACCCATCTCTTATCCGCAACTCTTCTCATACCACTAAATGAAATTTGATGAAACTTTCACAGAATCTTTATTACATATTGCCATTGTGCATCTCCTATTTTACTTTTTGATCCGACACATATTTTGGGTTTCCCGGCCACGGGAAAACATGGACTTTTTCACCAGTTATAACCATATGGGAGGCGGGGGGTATCATTTAGTGAGCTCATCGCTCCCAGTACCTCTAGTTTTTTTTATAGAATTATAAGCATAAACACTATTTTAAAATGATGATTTAGGGTGTTTAAATGTGTCACACCAAATTTACTCTACTGTTGCGATCTGTCGCAATTTTAATGTATCTTCTAGAATTTTGATGATGTACATCTATAATCTAGAATGTTCTTTATGTTACGAGAATGAATTACCAAGAAGTCTCTAGAATATGTCAGAATGTGATGACCTAGAATATTTTATAGAAGTTTCTATTTCCAGATGTTTCTTCAATACTATATATGTAAGAGTTTTTGTGATCTTAAATATGATTGAGTTTATTGAGTTTACATTGAGTTTAGATCGAAGAAATATTGAATACATATCAGAAAACATTCTGATTATCTTAGCCAATGTGGTATTGTGTTTGTTAACCCTTGTGGATTTCTTTTGCCTTTGATCGTCGTAATAAATCATAAAAAGATTACCTTGACTCTTGTTCATACAAGGAAAAAGAAAAACTTTTATTTATAACACACTACCTGATAAAAGAGGTTCAATATCTTCTTTACTGGTTTCCCCAGTAGTAGACCATGATTAGAAGTCTCTGAATAGACTGTGGCTCTACTGATACATATATTGTGTACTATAATTACGGAATTTTTATGTACTAAAGAAGACACAGTCAATATATCTAAAAGACGTTTCAGTATGAATATAATGACCAAAAATTTGTATGAAAAATGTCTGACAGTTTAAATTGCATGCAAAACATTACAATTTTTTAAATGCAATGCAATTTCATTTCTACAGTGGCAAAGAATCATTCACCCTACTTTAGTTTAATTGAAAACATATAGAATTGAATAAAGATTACTGTAAATTACTAACAAGAGGCCCATGGGCGACATCGCTCACCTGAGCACTGTGGCTACGAAAAAGTAGAAATTGGTTTATTATTGAATAGTTTAAATCCAAAAGTAGTCCCATGACCAATCATGGCTTTGTTATTCTTGATAAGATGATTTTTAAGGAATTTTCCTATATATATATTTCTATGTAAAACTTTGGTCCGCCATTGTGGCCCCGCCCTACCCCCGGGGGTCATGATTTGAACAAACTTGAATCTACACTACCTGAGGATGGTTCAATATAAATATGATCAATTACGGCTTTGCTATTCTTGAGAGAAAATTTTTAAAGAATTTTCCTATATATTTCTATGTAAAACTTCGGTCGGCCATTGTGGCCCCGCCCTACCCCCGGGGGTCATGATTTGAACAAACTTGAATCTACACTACCTGAGGATGCTTCCATATAAATATGATCAATTATTGCTTTGTTATTCTTGAGAAGAAGATTTTTAAAGAATTTTCCTATATATTTCTATGTAAAACTTTGGTCGGCCATTGTGGCCCCGCCCTAACCCCAAAGGTCATGATTTGAACAAATTTGAATCTACACTACCTGAGGATGTTTCCCCTCCAGTTTCATCTTTCTTGGCACAGTGGTTCTTGAGAAGAAGATTTTTAAAACATACCACCAAATTTTCATTAATTCCCAATTATCTCCCCTTGAATGAGGGCGTGGCCCTTCATTTGAACAAAGTTGAATCCCCTTCACCCAAGGATGCTTTGTGGCAAGTTGGTTGAAATTGGCCCTGCAGTTCTTGAGAAGAAGTCGAAAATGCGAAAAGTTTACAACGACGACAAAGACGATGACGACAGACAACGGACAAATTGTGATTAGAAAAGCTCACTTGAGCGATTGGCTCAGGTGAGCTAAAAATAAAACATGCCAACAACTAAACAGATGATAAACACTGCAGCAAGGAATGGTGCTCAATTCCAAAAAAAACAATTCTTTGAAAACTTTACATAATATACCAAGTCACATTAAGTTTTATTAATCAAAAAGTAAAAAAAATCAATTGAGAACTTGAAAGTAGAATGTTAATCCTGAATATAAAAACTATAGTAAATTTAAATTGCAAATCCTTCGATAATGATCATTATCTTGTTTGCATATTTTAATGAGCAATACATTGTTTCCATTAATGTGCATTCAAATGGTAAGCCAGGTTAAAAAACTTCTTTAGATGAACAATGCCATAAAATCTCTGGTTAAATTTATCATATTGTTAAAATCCAATTCTTTTTCTTAAAAATATGCAGATCTCTTAATCAAACTTGTAGATTAAAAATCATACAAATTACCAGTAATGCATAATTTAATTACAAGGTATATTGTTTATGTTAGTCCATTAATTTACAAATATTCTCTATACAATGCAATAAATAATATGTTCAATTAATCATATTTTAAAATTTACATATTTTTCCTGTTTTAAATATGCAAATGATATTAATCTCTGAATCAAAACCTGTAAATTAAAAATCATATTTTTAAATTAATGCACAATTTAGTTACAATGCATGTTTTTAATCCAGCAATTTACACATATTCTCAGTATATGCATAACAATTGACAGACTCACAAAATTTGCAGTTTTCAAGCAGCTGCACCCTATAAAACACATAAAACATCACAAAAAACATGGAAACAACTAATGGAACGGATATGGCTACCATAATTATCCTGCATACTGCTTTATGTTTCTTTATACTTATATAAGGCAACAACCCTACAGCACAAAGCATTCCCAGCAAAAGACCAGTCAGTATGGAGAAAATGTTCAGATAAGGTAAAGTCCCTGAGAAGATAAAGATAGCCATCAACAAAAGAAGTTTGATGAGCTCTAACCATGGCTTCTTAATGATGGACCAGAAGTGGACAAGTTCTACGAATAGCAGGCCCACGACTCCAAAGAGGGCACCTGTAGCTCCAACATGGGGCTGGTAAGGGTTGAACATAACCGCTGCCTGCGTAATATCAGAGAGACATATATACTGAACAATCATTAAGAGCTTTCAGCCTTTCTTCTACATGTGTATGATCTTACAAATTCTGAACTGCATTTTGACAAACCAAGATTTTGGACTTTTGTTCCTTATGTATTTCAAATATGGCAGACAGACATATTGAAATAACTTTCTAAGAAAAAATATCTTTTAACTAGATGCTGTCATGAGACAGTAATACCCGCACTAAGGTGTTTGCCTCTAAATACACGCTCCTACATATTGGGGGGCTTTCCAAGGAAAAAGTCAAAATAATTCTATAATTTACATGTATTCATCAAACTGAGTATGAAATTCTCAGACCCTGTGACCTATAACTCAGAACCTCTTATACCGTAAATCTGAAAATTTTTATGTTGATTTTATTTTGCGAATTTGGGTCAAAATGCTGTTGATTTATTTTTACGTTTCAAAATTTTGCGAATGACCACTGCTTTGTTTACATTTTCTTATTGGTAATTTATTTTTAAGAAAAATATTTTTGCGAATGCAGTGAACTCGCAAATTTGCTAAAAATTTATCTACAGCAAAAATTTCCAGATTTACGGTATTTATTTTACATGCTTAATTCATTATATACCAGTTTGAATTCTATTAATGATGTAAATTAGATTTTGATAAATGTTTTGCTCATAATAGGACCTTTTTAAATTTACTAATCCCCCCCCTCCTCGACACTACAATCACACAGCACATACTTTTTGGAATAGGCTAGATGGAAAAGTTTTGTTAAAACATCGTTTGTTATGAATTAATTTAAAATTTGTTCTTGTACTATACATGTTAACATGTTTACAAATTTCTACATCACATCACGTTGCGTCACCCATTATCATATTTTTAGATTAAACACCATTTGGCACACCTCGGCCGATTCCCACTTCATCTGATAAGGTGACGGAATCGGCCGAGGTGTGCCAAATGGAATTAGCACATGGCTGCAGTCTGGTGTGCATTGGATTAATTCATTTTGTGTTATAATTGGATTTATATTTCATGAAGTTGAGGAGACCTATGGCAGTTGGTAAGTACAAGTTTAAGTATAGTGGGGGATAAAATAAACCCAAACGATTAGGTTAAAGTTCAAAAAGGGTCAAAGATCATCGCATGCCACACTAGACGAATTTCATATTGTGAAGTTATCTCCCGTTGTCGATGTGACATTCAGTTACTGCCAATACTGGTGCGGATCCAGAATTTTTTTTCAGGAGTAGGGAGGGGGGTTCACATCTCAGTCAAAAAATTCCAGCCCAGAATTTCCTGACAAGCAGGAGAAAAAAAAACTGAAAACAAATAAACAAAATAAAAACAATTATAGTGTGGTCAATGTTTTCTAAGTTAGGGGGAGTATGTCCAAAGTCATTTTTTATTTGCTTCAGTATATAGTCTTGTTTAAATAACAAAGCAAATTCCAGGGGGGGGGGGGGATGGGGGGATTCCAATCTCCCTACCCACTCCCTGTCCCCATACATGTTAACCTATTGTGATGAAAAATAGGGAGATTTAGACCTCAAAAGCGGTAGCATTGCGCGTGCGTTGTTTTACGCTTGGATTACCGACATAGTTCATGTAATATATTCATGTATGTAGCCTTAAATGAAACCTACAATAATAAATCTTAAATATCAACTGCAAAGAAGAAGACAGAAACACCTTAAGTTTGACATAAATTGTACAAATTCAAGTATTTTTATGCTCATCATTTTGCTGGGATTGGCTGTTTAACTTAGCCTTTTTGAAAAGTGATCTTTGGCAGTATAGCCTAGAAGCAATAATTCTGAATGTTCATTCAGTTGTTAAACAAAACAAATGATGACATGGTTTAAACTTTATCTAAAACAAGTTCCTATCTTTCGTTATATAAATCAGATTTCCCGCGATGATCTAAAACGAAAGTAGAGATGTGCAACATGGCTTGGTCAATCGAGTGATTTCTATTGACTTTATTGATAAAATTATGAGCTCCTATGCTTTTATGGACGATGCCAAACGTTTTCATCTAATTATTAAAAGCTGTATCTCCTTTTTCATGGCAGTGATGTTGATTAAATTTATCGTAACCAATGTAATCACTGGTAATCTTGTGCTGTTGTCGTTGTCAAATTCATGCTTGAAAGCTATGTACACATCAATATAAAAAAAGCGTTTGTATGCTTCTGAGTCAAATCACGCGATATCTAACGAGATTTTATGAGAGTGGCTTCAAAAATGGATACCCAAGCGAACCAAAAATACTTTAGACGCAACTTTTGTAGAAAAGCGGTAGATTTCTGAATTAAATCGGTAGGCGGGAGATGGAGTGAAAAAGCGGTAGACTCCCGCCTAAATCGGTAGAGTTAACATGTATGCTGTCCCTGAAATAACAATCTATTTTGTGATTCCAATTAAATAGTATATTTTTTTCCATTTGACTAATTATACATATTTTGTTTCTTGTGTTTATAATATTATGTCTGTCTAAATTATAACCTTGCCCATAAGTTTTAAGTGAGATGGGCTATACAAATGGCTTCCACATTTTATAGGTTTATTTCTTGTGACAATTAAGACCTTTTATTTGGGTACCATTAATTTTTACCTCTGATCGCTTGACCTAGGATACACATTTTTACAAGAAAAATACCAAACTTTAAACTTGGCCTAAATTTTGATCAGTAGGTGCTAGGGCTTTAATGCTTAACATGTGTATTCATTGTGAACTGTCAACAGGTTTAAATATATTTGACCTTGACCCTAGAGTTTGAACCACTTAAAAAAAAAATTAACCTTGGCAATTAACTTTTGAACAGGAATTACTAGGGATTTCCTTATTTCACATGTGCATTCCTTGTGACAAGACTTTCTTCTGATACTAACAATTTGAACCCTTTGACCTTGACCTTTGAGTTTGACATATATTTGAGAAACTTCAACCTTCGCCATAGGCTTCCATACAGGGACATCAGTGTTTCACAAACACATTTTGTCTTCATTATTATTTGGTGGTGTCACCATATGAGGGAAAAATTCCCAAGAGAGATGTATTCACAACAAACAAATTAGATGCTGTCATGAGACAGTAATACCCGCACTAAGGTGTTTGCCTCTAAATGCACGTGCTTCTTCATATTGGGCTTTACCAAGGAAAAAGTCAATATAATTCAATAATTTACATATTACATGTTTTATCAAATTGAGCATAATATGCTCAGGTGACCATGTGACCCATGGGCCTCCATCTAATAGGTATTTCATATCCTTAATTCATTACCAGTCTGAATTAAACAACAGAATTAAATTAATGATGTAAATAAGGTTTGATAAAGGGGGGGGGGGGGGTTATAATTGGAACTTTTTAAATCTATTTTCTCATATCTATAAATCAACAAATAATATTATTCAAATTAGTGTAAAGAGTTTTTGATGAATTTTTCAAAATGTGCAAAGTTTATTTATATTTGACGAGGCAGTTCTAAACTTCTTGAAATCTGCCATATATACACAATCAATTTAGTCAACCCCCACCCCTCTCCCATCAACACACACACACCAACACACCTAATTTGCCTGTTGTTGGAAATAGGCCTAGATGGAAAGTTAAGATAAAACATCTTTCGTAAATTATAATTTTCAATTTGTTCTTGCACTATACATGTATTTGAACACCTGCATCACATTGGGCTTCCGTCACGTACCCAACCTAAGTACTAGTTTTACCATTGGCATTATCATTTTTAGATTTCACTGCACGTGCAGTAGGCTACTAATGTGATATACACATCATTGCATATAGGAATTATTTCATTTTGTGTTTTAATTGGATTATATTTCATGAAGATTACAGGACCTAAATAATGACAATCGGTAAGTACAAAATTTTGGTATAGATTTGGGTAAAATAGTCTGAAATGCAAACGGTTCTAGGTTCAAGTTTAAAGGATCAAAGGTCATCCGATGCTTTGACATTCTGAAGAGTTATCCCCCGTTATCAACGTTACATTCAGTTACAAGATCCAGAATTTTTTTTCTGGGACTGGGAGGGAGGGGGGTTTCCAGACCAGAATTTCCTGAGAAGCTAAAAAAAAAAAGAAGTTATGTTTGGGTCTGTTTTCTAAGGTGGAGGGACACTTAGGGCATACAAAGTCATTTTTATTTCCTCCAGTATATATTATAGTCCTGCAAATTCCAGGGGGGGGGGGAGGTTGAGAGGGCGATCAGCCAATCCACTCCCTGTCCCTGTAATGACAAATGATCATGTGACTCCTAAACAGTTGGAAAGTTTTTCCATTTGACTCTCCATAATTTTGTTTCTTGTGTTATTATGTTATGTAAATTAAATGGTATAAAGGTTATGAACCCCTGGAGGTCATTCCCACTCCTAATGAGCTGGAAATGTTCACAATATGACTGCATTAAATTAAATAAAAGTGCATCAATGATAAGATTACTTGACATTTTATTCATGAATTTGTGTCAACTTATCTTCTGGCGGCGGCCTAGAATAGGAATGAAAATCATTCAGAGATGGACCACATTAAACTATTTGTATAATTTTTTTTTTAATGTAATACAAGTAGTAGTTTGCATACATAAACAAACAGGGGTCTGGGAAGGGGTGAGGGGAAGGATCGAGTTAATATTTCTTTATGTCTTAATGGTTGAAAACTCCTAAAATGAATGTTGACCTCAAATCTAACTTGTCCTCATTATTTTTCAAGTGGTGGTGTCTCCATGTGAGTGAAAAATTCCTGAGAGGGATGTTTAATAACAAACAAAATGACATAAAAACACAATATTGATTTGCGGTAAGAAATATGCAGGGGATTTTTTCCATCATAAATCTTCTTCTCAAGAACAGCAAGGGCATTATTGTCCCCTGTTTTGGGGAAAGGGAGGGGACGTTAAATCTCATTTGTCTGTCAGTTTGTCCATTTTATTGACAGCTAGTATGTGCATCTGTCACAATAAATTTAACCTTGGTAATAACTTTTGAATAATAAGAGATACTGCTTTCCTATTTCACATGTACATTACCACAAAACTTTCTAAATATACTATGATTTTTTAACCCAAGTGAGACCTTGACCTTAAAGTTTTACCTACTTTCCAAAAAATAACATTTTAAATTGATCAATTTGAAAGAGAAAAGAAAGGGCATTCAAATTATACATGTTTATTACATGTGAAAAGACTTCTAAATATAACATTACTTTTGACTCTGTGACCTTGACCTAGAAGTTTAACCTACTTTTCAAAAATATTATATTGTATATATAAATTTTGATTCAAAAGAGATATGACTTTTATATTTGACATGTACATTACCTGCAACAAAATGTTTCAGAACATGCTATGATTTTACCCCTTTGACCTAATTTTCAAAAATTGATATATGATATGGGTGCATATTCAATGACATAATATGCCATAAATTATGGCATCCCATTCACTAAAACACAGAAAGCAGAGGACCACAATTCTTTGAATTTGCTAATGTATAATCTTGATAGATGGAAACATCCTCATATAATGTAGATTCAAGTTTTTTATGCCACACCATGATTAGGAATACATGTATAGTTTTTGTCATGTCCGTCCTCCACCCTTCCATCTGTCTTTCCATTGGGCTCAAAGAAACTTTCTAGATATTTTTATCAAAGTTCATATGTTGATGCATACTGATGTAAATATCCAACTGCAGCAATATTTTTTGACTTTGACTTTTCCTTTGACCTTCACGTAACTTTTCTTTAAAGAGGCTGGGTGGTTGCAGCCATTTTTAGACTATTTTGATCTCCTTTAGAAGAAGAGCTCCATATAAAGATATAATAAAAATGATAAAATGATCAAATTTTAAAACAAAAATTTATGAATTTTTTTTTTTGCCAAATGATAGTTGATGGCTTAAGATATCATATCCCCAAATTTAAGTTATAACCGGTGGTTAATAAAAAAATTATTTGTTGACCCCCTAGCCTCCTTAAATTACTGTTTAGCTTTATTTTAAAGAAACCATTCAAGTTGTGTAATGAAACTTTACATGATAATACATACTTATGTAAGCTTTACAATACTTCACTCTTTTTTACCTTGACCTTTCCTGTGACCTTGACTTCACTTTTCTAAAATTAATGTCTAAATCAGTTTTGAGTAAACAATTCAAAATATATTTATCAAACTTCATATGCTGATACATACTGCTGAGAGCTATTAATACATCAACTTATTTTGACCTTGAATTTTCCTTTGACCTTGACCTCACTTTTTAAAATATGTGTTTATCTAAGTTTTAAATAAACCATTAATTATAGTTTTATCAAACTTCATATGCTAATAGTAAATTCATACTGATGTAAGCTTTTCAACTGCAACAATTAACATTTTGGCCCTAACCTTTCCTTTGACCTCTCT
Source organism: Saccostrea cuccullata (assembly GCF_032062105.1). NCBI lineage: Eukaryota > Metazoa > Mollusca > Bivalvia > Ostreida > Ostreidae > Saccostrea > Saccostrea cuccullata. Next base: position 7,840 of record NW_026926567.1, on the reverse strand, counting down.
TTTCTTAGAAAAAGTGTTGAGGTCAGTTTCATTAAATCATTCAAGATATTTTTATCAAACATAATATGCTGATAACTTCATCAAAAACTTAACCTTGCACATTCCTCTGACCTTAACCTCCATCCTTTTTAATTTGTATTTCGCTTAGTTTTAAAGAAATAATTTAAGACATTTTTATGTTTAGCATGCACTTATAATACATAATTTGGTGAGGATTTATAATCTATATCAAATTTATTTAGATTTTAGTTTCAATTCTAAAGAAACTGTTCAAGATATTTTCAACAAACTTAATACGCTAATACAAATTTTCCTGTAGCATGAGTAATATACATCCAGTGGGACATTCATGTCCTATAGACATATTTCTAGTTTTTCAAATCATAACCTCAAAGGCTAGGTCAGGCCACAATTAGACATTAAACATTCCAAAACCTTACTGCACATCTACATGACACCACCAACCATCTCCTCAAAGATGATTAGACTACTGTGTAAAATGTAAGGGGAGTTCAGGGAAGACGGGGCTTTTTGCAAAAAAACGTCATTTTTCGACCCCCATTTGACCCCCCGGGGCAAAATCTAAATTCCGAAACCTTACTGCACATCTACATGACACCACGAACCATCTCCCCAAAGATGATTAGGCTACTCTGTAAAATGTAAGAGGAGTTCAGGGAAGACGGGGCTTTTTGCATAAAAAACGTCATTTTTCGACCCCCATTTGACCCCCTGGGGCAAAATCAAAACTCCGTAACCTTACAGCACATCTACATGACACCACCAACCATCTCCCCAAAGATGATTAGGCTGCTGTGTAAAATGTAAGAGGAGTTCAGGGAAGACCGGGATTTTTGCATAAAAAACGTCATTTTTCGACCCCCATTTGACCCCCCGGGGCAAAATCAAAATTCTGAAACCTTACTGCACATCTACATGACACCACCAACCATCTCTCCAAAGATGATTAGGCTACTGTGTAAAATGTAAGAGGAGTTCAGGGAAGACCGGGATTTTTGCATAAAAAACGTCATTTTTCGACCCCCATTTGACCCCCCGGAGCAAAATCAAAATTCCGAAACCTTACTGCACATCTACATGACACAACCAACCATCTCTCAAAAGATGATTAGGCTACTGTGTAAACTGTAAGAGGAGTTCAGGGAAGACGGGGATTTTTGCATAAAAAACGTCATTTTTTGACCCCCATTTGACCCCATGGGGCAAAATCAAAATTCCGAAACCTTACTGCACATCTACATGACACCACCAACCATCTCCCCAAAGATGATTAGGCAACTGTGTAAAATGTAAGAGGAGTTCAGGGAAGACGGGGCTTTTTGCATTAAAAACGTCATTTTTCGACCCCCATTTGACCCCCCGGGGCAAAATCAAAATTCCGAAACCTTACTGCACATCTACATGACACCACCAACCATCTCCCCAAAAATGATTAGGCTACTGTGTAAAATGTAAGAGGAGTTCAGGGAAGACGGGGCTTTTTGCATAAAAAACGTCATTTTTCGACCCCCATTTGACCCCCCGGGGCAAAATCAAAATTCCGAAACCTTACTGCACATCTACATGACACCACAAACCATCTCCCCAAAGATGATTAGGCTACTGTGTAAAATGTAAGAGGAGTTCAGGGAAGAAAAGTGTGACAGACGGACGGACGGACGGACATGAGTAACAACAATATACCCGAACTTTCTTTAGAAAGTGCGGGTATAACAAATTACTAAAGAAAATATAAAACATGAATATGTTGGTCATTAGGGCTGCCACGGTTCAGACATTTTTCGGTTCGGTTCGGTTCAGAAAATAAATTCTCGGTTTTCGGTTTTTTCGGTTCGGTTTTCATTTTGAGAATTTAAATAAAACATCTTTATATATATCAAAGGATAATAAGGATTAAGGACATTGTAGAAAGTACTATTTTGCCGACACAAATTTCTATCCATTTTATTCAACAGAACAAGTTGTTAAATGTAACAAAAAATAACAAAGTAATAAACTTCTTGTTTAAAATAAAATAAATAAAGTTATTGACTAGAGTTATCTTGTTTCAAACAATTGAAACATTCAAAACGTGAAGTATTCCCACACTTGTGATTTGGTTTTCCTTCCACATGTGTATGCCATGTTTAAATGTCTTCGATGTTACCTATATTTTCATTGGTTAAAGAACCCTTCATTGAAATAAACAACCAATCACAATGCGTGTTGCAAGCAAATTAGTATTATATAAAAGATAAAAAAAACCGAACCGAATTCCGGAAAACCTGACTCGAACCGAACCGAATGCCATTTCGGAGCGGTTAACCGAGTTTTCGGTTAACCGTGACAGCCCTATTGGTCATGCATATCTCTGCATGAAAAAAACAGCTTTTCAAATACTGCAACCATATTGTAACCCTTTCAAAACACTCATTTGAGCTTTTCTAGTTTCCTTAGCATATAACGTCTGTCGTGACGTATCGTCCATCTGTTTGTCTGAAAACTTTTTACATTTGTAACTTCTCTAGAACCACTGGGCCAATTTTACCCAATTCATATAGAAATATGTACATTTGTATGTCAGACTGTCCATCTGTCTCTATAAATTTAACCTTGGTCATCACGGTCATATCTACTGAATGAGAAGAGACATTCATATTAAACTTATGTATTAGTATTTACCTGTGAGAATGGCATGGTTTTTTTTTTTAACATGGTACCTAGAAGTTTGACCTACTTGCAAAAAAATTAAATTGTTATAAATTCATCATTTTGAAAGAGAAAAGTTAGGGCATTCATATCATAATGCATGTATATTATTACCTGTGATAAGACCTTTCCAAATAAATCATGACTTTTACTCTGTGACCTTGACCTTGAAGCGGTCAAGCCTAACCTACTTTTCAAAAATGTTGCATTTGCTTATAACTTTTGATTGAGATGAGATATGACTCTCACATTTGACATGTACATTAATTACTCATAAGAATTCAAGGTGTTTCCCAGCATGCGATGCTTTTTTACCCCTTGACGTTGATGTTTTACATAATTTTCAAAATATTTAACTCTCCTAAAAGATGATTAGGCTTCTGAGGAACATTAAGGAAGACTTCAGGGAAGACAGGGCTTTTTGCACAAAAAACGTCATTTTTCGACCCACATTTGACCCCCCGGGGCAAAATCTAAATTCCAAAACCTTACTGCACATCTACCTGACACCACCAACCATCTCCCAAAAGATGATTAGGCTACTGTGTAAAATGTAGGAGAAGTTCAGGGAAGACGGGGCTTTTTGCATAAAAAACGTCATTTTTTGACCCCCATTTAAACCCCTGGGGCAAAATCAAAATTCAGAAACCTTACTGCACATTTACATGACACCACCAACCATCTCCCAAAAGGTGATTAGGCTGCTGAGTAAAATGTAAGAGGAGTTCAGAGAAGACGGGGCTTTTAGCATAAAAAACATCATTTTTCGACCCCCATTTGACCCCCCAGGGCAAAATCAAAATTCCGAAACCTTGCTGCACATCTACATGACCCCACCAACCATCTCCCAAAAGATGATTAGGCTGCTGAGTAAAATGTAAGAGGAGTTCAGGGAAAACAGGGCTTTGTGCATAAAAAACGTTATTTTTCGACCCCCATTTGACTCCCTGGGGCAAAATCTAAATTCCAAAACCTTACTGCACATCTACCTGACACCACCAACCATCTCCCAAAAGATGATTAGGCTACTGTGTAAAATGTAGGAGAAGTTCAGGGAAGACGGGGCTTTTTGCATAAAAAACGTCATTTTTTGACCCCCATTTGACCCACCGGGGCAAAATCAAAATTCAGAAACCTTACTGCACATGTACATGACACCACCAACCATCTCCCAAAAGGTGATTAGGCTGCTGAGTAAAATGTAAGAGGAGTTCAGAGAAGACGGGGCTTTAAGCATAAAAAACATCATTTTTCGACCCCCATTTGACCCCCCAGGGCAAAATCAAAATTCCGAAACCTTACTGCACATCTACCTGACACCACCAACCATCTCCCAAAAGATGATTAGGCTGCTGAGTAAAATGTAAGAGGAGTTGAGGGAAAACGGGGCTTTTTGTATAAAAAACATTATTTTTCAACCCCCATTTGACCCCCTGGGGCAAAATCAAAATTCCGAAACCTTACTGCACATCTACATGACACCATCAATCATCCCCCAAAAGATGATTAGGCTGCTGAGTAAAATGTAAGAGGAGTTCAGGGAAGATGGGGCTTTTTGCATAAAAAACGTCATTTTTCGACCCCCATTTGACCCCCCGGGGCAAAATCTAAATTCCGAAACCTTACTGCACATCTACATGACACCACCAATCATCCCCCAAAAGGTGATTAGGCTGCTGAGTAAAATGTAGAAGAAGTTCAGGGAAGACGGGACTTTTTGAACAAAAAACGTCATTTTTCGACCCCCATTTGACCCCCCGGGGCAAAATCAAAATTCCGAAACTTTACTGCACATCTACATGACACCACCAACCATCTCCCAAAAGATGATTAGGCTACTGTGTAAAATGTAGAAGGAGTTCAGGGAAGACGGGGCTTTTTGCATAAAAAACATCATTTTTCAAGCCCCATTTGACCCCCTGGGGCAAAATCAAAATTCTGAAACCTTACTGCACATCTACATGACACCTACAATCATCCCGCAAAAGATGATTAGGCTGCTGATTAAAATGTAAGAGGAGTTCAGGGAAGATGGGGCTTTTTGCATAAAAAACATCATTTTTCGACCCCCATTTGACCCCCCGGGGCAAAATAAAAATTCCGAAACCTTACTGCACATCTACATGACACCACCAATCATCCCCCAAAAGGTGATTAGGCTGCTGAGTAAAATGTAGAAGGAGTTCAGGGAAGACGGGACTTTTTGAACAAAACACTTCATTTTTCGACCCCCATTTGACCCCCCGGGGCAAAATCAAAATTCCTAAACTTTACTGCACATCTACATGACACCACCAACCATCTCCCAAAAGATGATTAAGCTACTGTGTAAAATGTAGTAGGAGTTCAGGGAAGAAAAGTGTGACAGACGGACGGACGGACGGACGGACGGACAGACATGAGTAACAACAATATACCCGAACTTTCTTTAGAAAGTGCGGGTATAATTAAGAGTTTCTGCTGCCATTAGGCATGTATTGAGATACTAATAACAGAGGCTCAAGGGCCCTACGGTCACCTGAGTAGAATACAACCCTATTAAGGATCCACAGAATGTAACTAAATGCTTTAAGAGAAGATATGTTGCCCCAAAACAAGAGAAATAAGACAAAGATAAACAAGACCCCCAGGGGCCACTCTCCTTATATCTGAGCACTATGGCTAGGAAAAAAGCAAATATCAGTGTAGTATTAAAAAGCTTTAATGCATAAGAGGTCCCAACCTACCCCTAAAAGGGAGTTGAAGGGATGATTTAAACAAAATTGAATCTTCACTAAGGGTGTGCATGCTTACATATTTTTTTTGACTGTGACAAGTTTGATCGTTCATTGAGGGGTGCGTCGATTTACCCAAATGGAAACAAATGGACCCAAATGGAAACTCAAATGGACCCAAATGGTAATCAAATGGACCCAAATGGAATATAAAATATATATATTATATTGTATTCTCAAATTTTTACTTATTTAAAATATAGAAAATAATGAAATTAACCATGTTAACAAAAAGAGAACATTTTAATATCATTATGTTCTTCAATTGTATTTTTAACAAGAGGCCCAGGGGCCACAGCGCTCACCTGAGCACATCAGCTAGGAAAAAGGACATATCATGATTTGGACGAACTAGAATCTACACTACCTGAGGATAAATCTACATAAATATTACTAATCATGGCTTTGAAGTACTTGAAAAGAAGATTGTAAAAGGTTTCCCTATATATTCCTATGAGAATTAATTTTTGGTCGTCCATTTTGGCCCCACCCTACCCCGGGGGCCATGATTTGAACAAACTTAAATCTACACTACCTAAGGATAATTTCACATGAGTTTCATTTTTCCTGTCTCAATGGTTCTAGAGAAGATTTTTTTAAAAAGATTTTTCCTATATACTCCTAGGTAAAACTTTGATCGGCCATTTTGGCCCCACCCTACCGCAGGGGGTCATGATTTGAACAATCTTGAATCTACACTATATGAGGATGATTCCATACGAGTTTCATCTTTCCTGGCCCAGTGGTTCTTGAGAAGAAGATTTTAAAAGATTTTTCCTATATACTCCTATGTAAAACTTTGATCGGCCATTTTGGCCCCACCCTATCCCCGGGGGTCATGATTTGAACAAACTTGAATCTACACTATCTGAGGATGATTCCATACGAGTTTCATCTTTCCTGGCCCAGTGGTTCTTGAGAAGAAGATTTTAAAAGATTTTTCCTATATATTTCTATGTAAAACTTTGATCGGCCATTTTGGCCCCACCCTACCCCCTGGGGTCATGATTTGAACAAACTTAAATCTACACTACCTGAGGATAATTTCACATGAGTTTCATTTTTCCTGTCTCAATGGTTCTAGAGAAGAATTTTTAAAAAGATTTTTCCTATATACTCCTAGGTAAAACTTTGATCAACCCTTTTGGCCCCACCCTATCCCCGGGGGTCATGATTTGAACAAACTTGAATCTACACTATCTGAGGATGATTCCACATGAGTTTCATCTTTCCTGGCCCTGTGGTTCTTGATAAGAAGATTTTTAAAGATTTTTCCTATATACTCCTATGTAAAACTTTGATCGGCCATTTTGGCCCCACCCTACCCCAGGGGGTCATGATTTAAAAAACTTGAATCTACACTATCTGAGGATGATTCCACATGAGTTTCATCTTTCCTGTACCTGTGGTTCTTGAAAAGCAGATTTTTAAAGATTTTTCCTATATTTCCTATGTAAAACTTTGATCGGCCAATTTGGCCCCACCCTACCCCTGGGGGTCATGATATGAACAAATTTGAATCTACACTACCTGAGGATGATTCCATATGAGTTTCATCTTTCCTGGTCCAGTCGTTCTTGAGAAGAAGATTTTTTAAAAATGGCATTAATTTTTCTCAAATTCATAATTATCTCCCCTTGGAAAAGGGTGTGGCCCTTCATTTGAACAAACTTGAATCCCCTTTACCCAAGGATACTTTGTAGCAAGTTTGATTGAAATTGGCCCTGTGGTTCTTGAGAAGAAGATGAAAATGTGAAAAGTTTACGACGACAACGACAACGACGACAGACAACGGACAAATTTTGATCAGAAAAGCTCACTTGAGCCTTCGGCTCAGGTGAGCGAAAAATGCGATCTAATTCTACTTGTAATAACTATTGAACATAATTGAATACAAAACTGAAGTATTTGATAGTTTCTATGGCCATATAGGAACGGATTCAGGTGGGTGGGGGTGGGGGGTGGGTGGGGGGGAGGCCATGCCAACCCCCCACCCCATCCCCACCCCCAAATAATTTTGCCTGTATAAATATAGAATACTATCAAAACTTCATGTCTCAAAATACAATTTGGGTCCATTTGTGTTTCCATTTGGGTCCATTTGTTTCCATCTGGGTCCATTTGGGTAAATTGATGGGCCGTCATTGAGGCCCCATCCTACCCCCGGGAGTCATGATTTGAACAAACTTGAACCTGAACTTGAAACTTGAACACCACCTGAGCCCTGATGATGCTTCCATATAAATATCATCAATCATGGGTTTGCTGTCCTTGAGAAGAAATTCTTTGAAGATTCATCCTTTTATATTTCTATGTTATCACAAGCATGCACTTAGTTCAATTAATAGAGCCCTGCC
>NW_026926566.1:0-2805 GCF_032062105.1 Saccostrea cuccullata | reverse complement strand
CCAAAGAATAATTTGGTGACACAGGCATGGTATATTTTCTTGTTAACCATTGAAAGTATATAGACATTTTTTTTAAATATTTTGTTTTTTTTTTGGTACCTTTACAGTGCAGAGTTGCCTCCCCCTTTCTCAGCAGCCTGAAGAATGTATGTAGGTAAAATGCATTTAAATTCCTTTTTTGTAATTCAGAATTATAAAATCCAAAATTTCACAGAATTTTTGGTATTTTTATCTAATAATGCATATTTTACAAGAAATTCCCATCAAAAATTGATTACCAGGGATAATCCAATTAGAGTAGTAAGTACCACTTCCTGACAGAGGCTGAATTGACCAGGTTGGATAATCTGCTTATAACAAAGGTATTAATCTCTTTCCCTAACTTTTATATTTAATTTTTATAGCCTAAATTGTAAAAATTTTTTAATATTGTTTTACTAAAATTAAAATGTGCTAAATATTTTTATTTTTAATTTTTTCAAAAATTTTTATGCTTTTTGAAGGTATTTTTTGAAAAATTGTTTAAAATATTTACTTATGCAATAGGTTAAGTTTTTTCTTGAAATTTGTGTAGGACATATATATCTAGTAACAAAAATATAAGGAAAGAAAATAACTGTCATCATGTGAGCTGTGAGCATTTCAAATTGAGAACTGTGTGCCTAATGCTTATTTTACCATCTGATTTAAGGTGTTCCAGCACATAAATTAAAGGGACATAACTCTGCTTAGGAATCATCAATTTCAATGAAACTTCACCGGCCACTTTGTAGATACAAAAGACTCCAGCATGTCAAATTTCAGCAAAATCGGGACAAGGTTTGTGTCCTTATTAGGTTACAGACTACTAATTTTACCCCTATTCATTGACCACTCAAGTAGTTCCAGTTTAAAAATGAGGTTTTTTCTTAAAAATTCTTTGGGGTGTTTATGGGGTGGCTGATGTTATTTTTGGGTATAATGGAAAGGAGAGGGTTTGAAAAAAAATATAAAATTGTTAAATGTGGAAATTTTGCACTTGCGCTAGTAGGAAGGGTGTAAAGAGGCCCATATTTACCTTTTCCCGAAGAGAAAGTGAAAAAAGCAGGGTGGGGGTTTTTTGCCCAAAGCCTTAACAGGAACTTATATTTTAGAGAAGTTAAATGGATTTAAATAATTAAAAAGGGGGAGGGGGCACCTGCTTCCGGTTGTCAAAGGGTATGACATAATGTGTGCAATTGATGTGTGTCAAAAATTATGCGATCTGAATTTTGATTCTTTATATAATGTTGTAGGTAACATAAAACCCATTCCCCGCCTATCCTGTTATCTTAAATGTCAAATGGAGTTCAAAATCCCAGGTATGTTTTTAACATTTGATTGTTCAGATTACACTATTGTTAGTTACTTATTAATTTGACACAATATTTTATTAATTATGAATGTGAACTGAAGTTAAAATGCTTTTAAATTCATTTTTTAGTGGCTCATATTAGGCGGATTGGGGGGATGCATGCAGTTGTAGCCTGGATGGGTGACTTAAAAAATTCAGGCCAGTTGCCAATAAAAAGTGAACAATTTTTGTACCAGAAGCAGAGAAAGTGAGCATTCAGAAAACAAGATACAGCTGTCAATATCGCAGTCAAAAGCAGCCAAGTCTAGTAAATATACAATCAACTGAGTCATAGTTTGTATTATTTTGTTTGTTTTGTTTGTTTTCTTTTTTATATACTGTTTTCATCTGTTCATCATCATGTGTTGCCTTTTAATGTATACTCTCTAAAACTTTCTTTTTTTCCTTCAGCCTTTGGAAATGAACATCTGCTGTCTGATTGCTGGCACTGATCTGTGATTGTCCAAGACAGGGGAGGTCAGTAAGGTGCTCAACATTTCATATGGGATGTTTGGTCCTTCTGCCTTTTTCTACTCTTGTGGAATCTTGGACATCCAGTTGCTGCAGTGGTCGCATATCAGACAAAATCATCATTTTTTGACAAAGACAGGTGTTTTAGAGAATTTGGATAAACTTTGTGCAGAAATAGTGCTCCACAAGACAGACAGAACTTTTGTACTCCAGTTTAATAGACCCTTCTCTCCCTTTCCTGTTCTTAATAGTGAACTTCCAAGCAACTCCAGGACTAATTATATGTGACACAGGCATGGTATGTGTTTTCTGTGTTAAACAATTGAATGTATGTATAAATGCGTTTTAATTGTTTTGTTCTTTGGTACCTTTACAGTGCAGAGTTACCTCCCCTTTTTTTACAGCAGCCTGAAGAATGTATGTAGGTAAAATGTATATTTAAATTCCTTTTTTTGTAAATTCACAATTATAAAATCCAAATTTTCATAGAATTTATGGTATTTGTTGTCTAATCATGCATATTGTTACAAGAAATATCCATCAAAGAAGTCTAAATATGACCAGGGATAATCCAATTAGAGTTGTAAGTACCACTTCCTGACAGAGGCTGAATTGACCAGGTTGGATAATCTGCTTATAACAAAGGTATTAATCTCTTTTCCTTAGCTTTTATACTGATTTTTCATAGCCTAAACATTGTAGAATTTTTTAATATTAGTTTTACTAAAATTTAAATGTGCCTAATATTTTTCTTTTTAATATTTTAAAGAATTTTATGCTTTTTGAAGGTATTTTTTGAAATTTTTTTTAAAAATATTTACTAAAGAAATAGGTAAAGTTTTTTTCTTGAAATTTGTGTAGGACATATTTATCTAGTTAACAAAAATATAAGAAAAGAAAATTACTGTAATATATGTGAGTTGTGAGCATTTCAAATCTGAGAACTGTATGTCTAATGCTTA
>NW_026926565.1:0-27689 GCF_032062105.1 Saccostrea cuccullata | reverse complement strand
TATCAGAATTTTCTTACAATGTTAATGGTAATTGCAGCCCGGAGGACCGGGCTGCTCTATACATATAAGTTTAAGTGTTGGTATATGGGGATTGGGGCGGGAGTAGTTATTTAAGAAATAAGGTATCATTTTTTGAGTTTTATTGAGATGTAAAATGGGTTGGTCACGTGATCAAATCTCATAAAGCCCGAAGGGCTTTATGGAAGATTTGATCATGTGCCAACCCGTTTTACATATCAATAAAACTCAAAAAATGATACCTTATTACTTATATTTACATTTGAGACTTATTCATACTTTATATTTGCCTGATTGTTACTTTTAACGTGTGAAATGCGTTTATTTTTCAAACCCAACGGCATGTATGTAATCCACTAAACGCGCGTCGACCCTTTATGACGTCACAGAGAAATTACGTCGAACGTTTATCTAAACGCACATCTATGACCTCTTGACCCCATACCTGTATTTACACAGTTATAAAAACGTTTGCCTTCAGTAGTGTTATATAAAGGAAAACATTTGCAAATGTAAATATTCAGAATTAAAGGTTTTCTAAACATTGAAACGATTGTTAATCAGAATGTTCTTTCCTTTATAAATAAGGAGATAAATAATATATGTACTTCCATAAAGTGAATCTGTAAAAATATATATGTTTTTCATATTTAATATATAAAGTTGCTTATCATTTACTTTGGAAAAAATGACAGGTCCCTTTTTTTTAGAACATCGAATTTTACTTCTCGCATAAAAACGTGCTCTGCGCAGTTCGTGTTTTATATTCGAAACTTTTTGAATATAGGTGATGCATGTGTCTAACTTCAATTTATATTTTATGCAGCCAACATTTACTTGAGGAATTGATCAAGTTTAAAATGGTATCGTTTTTGTTTGATTTTTATCCGACTATGAGTTTTCAAAATATTCTCCACTATCGTCTCCATCAATTAGACGCATGCCTTTTCAAACATATCAAAGCGGTTTGATGATCAAGACTTATTTCCATTGTTTACTTTATATATTTCCCGGGCGACAATTGATGGTTCTTGTTTTATTTCTTACAACAATAGATGCAAACCACTCTTCGGAGTCTACAGATATCATTGTAATAATGGTAGTGGTAATTGGGATCTTTTTCCTGACTGCAGTGATAATGACAGGTTTCATTATACGGTAATTTTATTCTATTTATTCAATCAGATAATTTTAAACTGTGTATTTTTTAATTTAAAAAACCTTACATCTTTTAATGATTTGAGTGTTTACTTTGCAGATGTAGAACAAGCAGAAACAAAGAAAAAGGTACGAATGTTTAGACTCTTACTAAAATGAAAAAAAAACATAGCCTGGAAAGTGTATGAAATATATACATGTATTTATTAATCATGCAAGATTTGTTTTAAAAAAACACCCCTTCTTTTTTTTTTTTCTTTGTTGGGGATATTGATATAACGTTCTATTTTGATGTAAAAGTGATGCATATAACCTTCATATGGAGAATATATTTCAGTTTATCCGATACCCCCAAAATACCCTACAGTCAAACAATTTGTAAAAGACGCTAGCTATTGACAAAGAGTTGATGAAATTATCTTTCATAATTGAGCAATACGCGTATAAATACAGCTCTAAATATATATAATGTACTTGATTTACTTTTTTTTTTTTTACATATAAAGATATTCAACTGGCATTTAGAACAATGGGACCTCCCATTTCACTGCATGATTTTGAAAGGCCTGCAGATAACCCATGTCGGACAGAGAGACTAAGACTAGATCCAGGCGAAAAAGCACAGTACGTTAGAAATAATATACATGGACATAACCAGATATCGATGATGTACAAAAATCAAGACATTATGTTTGAAAACGATGACCCTATGTTCGAATACGACTTGGGTATGCATATCGAGTATTAAATGCTGATATATTTAGTCAAAACAATTTCAAGTTAAATCTAAATGTGTCATACAGATCATCTAAATTTATGAAATAAAGCTATTATAAAGCATATTATTATTAGAAGTAAATTGAATAGAAATCTGGAAAGATGTATTTAGATTTGTTTGATTTTGCATTAGTCGTTTATTTACTAATTACATGTAGATATTATAAGCTTGTCTAAAAAGAAATGGAAATCACACATTTCCATACTTGTGTATGCCTACATGTACGATGTTAATACATTCCAATTATACAAAGATTTAAAATACTTTTCAAGCGACTAAAGAGAAATCAGGGTTTTAACAAATTTCTTAATGTATTTCAAAAATGCAAAACCTTTCTATGGATTCCCTGTTTGAAAGCATTTAAAATACTTTAAACAGAGGTTTTTTTTTAACCCCCGCTTGAAAAGCGGGAGGGTATATAGTAATCGGTATGTCCGTTCGTCTGTCCGTCTGTCTGTTACGCTTTGGAGTACCCATCTCTTATCCGCAACTCCTCTCATACCACTGAATGAAATTTGATGACACTTTCACAGAATCTTTATTACATATTGCAATTGTGCACCTCCTATTTTACTTTTTGATTCGACACATATTTTGGGTTTCCCACGGCAAAACATGGACACTGCCATTATATTCATATGGGAGGCGGGGGTATCATTTATTAATCTCATTGCTCACGGTACCTCTACTCAGTTAAAATACAAAATGAGTTACGAAAATCTTGAGATCAACTTATAATTGAAAATGTTGATAAATCAGTATGCATTGCTCCCAGTTGATAAAATAAGTACAGTGTAACAGTATTGTATTTGTAAGGTTTACTTTTTAAATTGTATTAATTTAGAGGAACTGGGATTTCATTCTACAGTTGATAATCTAATTTATACCCATAGCTCCCTATCGAAGGTAGAAATTCTTCCAAATCAGATGTCAGTTATGAATATTTTTAATCTTCCCAACAACCGAAATGAATTCGAATTACCATATCCATCTGGATTCCTTTACTTCATGGTCGATACTTCTATGGTCGACACAATGACCTTGTCAGCAAATACAATTTATCATTGAGTCAAATGCTGACTTATGTTTTTCATACTAATTGTTAGTCCATTATTAAAACACTGAATTGACGACGGATTTTTCCGTATTTCCCGATCATGACAAAGAGCACGCGACGGGTGTGACCGGTCAGCAGGGGATGCTCACTCCTCCATGGCACCTGATCCCACCTCTGATGTTTCGGAGGTCCGCGTTTGCTGTGCTTTTATTTTGTATTGTTTTATGGACTTTGAGATTGAATACTGTTCGCTATCTCTATATCCTTTTAACCACCGAACATGTATCTCTGTTGGTGGACAGTCTGTCCCCGAGGATACTTGTCGTTCGGTACATTTTCCTTTATGAGTACACAGAGTAACGAAATGATACTGGCAGGCACGTCGCCCAGTATAAAAAGGCGCCACTCCTTTGAGTCTATAAGGGACGCAGACTCAAGGATTTCATTTGGTGCTCCTCGGATAATCATCAGGGATATTAAACATATGTCATATGTACAGTCTTCAGATTCCCACTTTTGGTATAAAACCAATACATCATACACCAAATTGAAAGAATGTAAGGTTTCTATTACAGATATAAATTTGATAATTCCTATTCCGATCCAATGTCTTCTGTTTCAAAATGTTCTGTGCGAAACTGTAAAACCTGTGACATTTTGATAGCTAACACTTCTTTCACCAGTAATCTTATTGGACAGAGCTTCTATACCAAAACTTGGGAAAATCTGAACTGCAAATCTTCTAATGTTGTCTATGGAATAAAATGTAATCTGTGTGGACTTGTTTATGTTGGTGAAACCAAGGGATCGCTTAACAAAAGAATATCAGGTAATCGATTTCAAATAAATCATGGTGGTCAGCAGCTTTTATACTAACATTTTAATTTGCCTGATCATTTTATTTTGTCAATGAAGGTTAGAATTCTCGAAAAGATTTATCACCACACAAATAGTCAGTCGCTGAGTACACCTTTCCGTAGACAACGAGAAGAATTCTGGATTAGAAAATTAGGGACAGGCTTTCCCTATGGATGTAATGATAATGTCGATAGTGTTGGAAATCTTTCCAGTCCACAGTGTAATAATATATGATGGGACTTTTTAAACCATACACAAAGACGTAAGCGTAGTCATGGGCATCGTTCGTAAAATAAACCTGCAATACACGACGTCTCTTTTGATTCATTACTACTCTATCTTAATCAACAGTCAGACCTTCATCATATTTGTACCAAACTTTACTCTGTCCCTTTGAAACTTTTAAATAGTTTTCTTGAAAAGGCCAAGGAAAGTCCAATTTTTGATTCCTCGTCACCAGAATATAGGCTCGGATCTGTGATTATGGACATTACATTTCATAGGCACTTTTAACGGAAGAAAATGCAGCTAAAACAATCCGTCTTTTCCTGAAACTTCAATATGCCAATAAAGGAATTGATGCCGTCAATATAAGTAATATTCTTAATCACAAAAGGGTCCAGTCTTGTATTCCACCATATTTCAAGTTAAAAACTACACCTTGTATTTCCTACAAATATACATCGACCATTGCTTCCAAACTTTTCAATTACAAAAAAACTTTACATGACCTGGATACCGAGTATCTGAAACATAATCCTCCATCGTGTTCATGTTCTTCTTCATCCTACAACTATAGTCCTGCTGGACACGTTATTACAGGTGACGTAAATATAGTTAATAATGAGGACCTTAGATCACTTATTTTAAAAGGTCCTAAATATAGGGAACCCCGATCCTTCAACTGGCGTCGGAATTTCATAAATATTATGGATTCTGTTGAAAATTATGCCAGAGGATGGGCTAGATATGAAAAATAAGACGTTGACACCTTGTCAGAATGGAATAAAATGTATTAGATCCATGTTAAAGTCACGTATTAATAGATTGAGGGGCAAAATGAAAACCATTTATCCTTCTGTGTTCAATAATCCATAAGTGAAAAAAGAATTAGATAGATTACATGATCAGTACGTACTAGTCCCTGCCGACAAAGCAGGTAACAACATTGTCTTCGTTTGTATGGCTCATTATATAAACTGTATTTTAGAAGAACTTGGATTTAATTCTACGAGTGGTAATCCTACTTAAACTCATACTTCCCTTTCTAAGGAAGAAATTCTTCAAAATCATATGTCAGTTTTAACATTTTTAATATTCCACAGAGCCAAAAGGAATTTGAACTACCCTATATATTGGATTCCGAAACTTCATAAAAATCCTTACAAACAAAGATACATTGTGGGTTTCAGTAAATGTTCAACCAAGCCTCTTTCGTCACCCCTCACTAAGATATTGACAGTAGTGAAGGAAAAACTTCAGGAGTACTGTGCAACAATATATTCAAAAAGTGGTGTTAATCAGATGCGGATACTTAAAAAAAATTCCAAGGAACTTTTGGAAAATTTAAAATCACAAGATTTTATCAAAATCAACAGCTTAAAAACTTACGACTTTTCAACTTTATATACAACCAATCCCCACGATATATTAAAGTCCAGGCTTTTTGATATCATTGACAGCTGCTTTTTTCATAAAAATGGAACTCGTAAATTTTACCTACCTGGTCATTGGTCAGTTGCAAAATTATTTTGTTAAAACACATTCTGATTGCACACAGAAGTACTATGAAGTTGACATCAAAGAGATGCTTGAGTTTCTGATTGACAATATCTATGTGGTTTTTGGAGACCAGGTATTCCAACAATCTAATGGAATTCCCATGGGTACCAATTGCGCTCCGTTATTAGCGGACCTATTTTTATATTCATATGAAGCAGAATTTGTGCAAAATCTTATGAAAAGAAATAAACACTTGTCGTGGCCTTCAACTCGACATTTAGATATATCGACGTATTGTCAATTAACAATGGTCATTTCCATTCCTACGTCGATACGATATATCCTAGTGAGCTTGAGATAAAAGATACCACAGAGTCTGACACATCTGTTTCATACTTGGATATTTTACTTGAAAGAGACGCTAATGGTAATATAACAACCAAGCTATATGATAAACATGATGACTTTAACTTTTCTATCGTCAACTTCCCTTACTTATGCAGCAAAATACCTTCATCACCTGCATACGGAGTGTATATATCTCAGTTGATTCGATACGCAAGAGCTTGCTCTACGTATGAACAATTTCTAAAACGAGGTAAATTATTGACAAGCAAGTTGATGAAACAAGAATATCAGCCGTTCCATTTAAAGTCACCATTTCGTAAGTTCTCTGGTCGGAACAATGACCTTATCAGCAAATACAATTTATCATTGAGTCAAATGCTGACTGACGTTTTCATACTTATTGTTAGTCCATTATTTATACACTGAATTGACGACGGGTTTTTCCGTTATTACCCGATCATGACAAAGAGCACACGGCGGGTGTGACCGGTCAGCAGGGGAAGCTCACTCCTCCATGGCACCTGATCCCACCTCTGATGTTTCGGAGGTCCGCGTTTGCTGTGCTCTTATTTTGTATTGTTTTATGGGCTTTGAGATTGAATACTGTTCGTTATCTCCATATCCTTCATATAAATCCTAACAAACAAAGATAAGTAACGGGTTCCAGTAAATGTTATTTAACAGCGGCGGTGAAGGACAACGTTCAGGAGTTCTGTGCAAAAATTTATTTGAGAAGTGGTGCAAGTCAGATGTGGATACTTCAAATCTCCAAGGAATATTTAAATAAATATGAGATCACAAGATTTTACAAGAAAGAAAAACGTCAAAACGCACGACTTTTTAACACTTTATACAACTATTCCCCGCGATACACTAAAGTTTAGACTTTTTGACATTATAGCAGATATTCTTGAGGGGGTCGTATCAAATTATCATAGCTGCTTTTTCAATAAAAATTGAACTCCTTTTCATAAAATACAAATAAGTAGAATAAGGTTATTTGAAAAATTACTTTGGTTAAAATATTCTGATTTGTACATATAAACAAGTAGTCTAAAGTTGATATTAAATGGAAGCTTTAGTTTCTGATTGACAATATTGATATCTATGTGGTTTCTAGAGATTTGTCTTCCAACAATCTTTTGGAATTCCCATGGATACCACTTTGAGAAAAATATCAGCCTGACAGTGCAGAAAAAAAATAGCTGAACACAGATACACAGTTTAAATTGTTAATTAGGTCATGTAATTGAATGATATAAAGTAAAATATGTAACAAATCATCAAGGGGGATCACCTAATATTAACGTATGACAAGTTATTAGAAAAATACAATTTTTGATAAGAATGCAAAATAATACAAAATATGGATGGTGGGGCTTTTTTTCACCGCACTAACAGGCTAACAAAAATGGCGCAACAAAAGCAACATTTTTGATTGGTTTGAAAATCCGTAAGTACCCGACAGGTTAATTAAAACCAGATTTCTCAAAGCGGCATAATTGAATTATTTCGTGACATTGGACCAAGACAATAACAGAAACAAACTTGATCAGATTAACCCCAGTAAAAGGTTTACGAAGTCTGAAAATACAGTCAATAAAAAGAAGACTTTATTTGTTTTGGCGTGCTTGTCATGGCCATTTAATAATAAATTAGATATAACACAATGTATGCGCCGATCATTATGATTATATGGCAGCATAGGTAAATGAATATAGATGATGAGCAAGAGAAATACAACCTTGATCCAAGGAGTCTGGAAAAAACAGTACCCCCCGGAGACAGCATTCTTTGCAAAATTATGCTTAACAAAGTCAATAGCCACACGCAACTGGAACATTGAAGGTCCGAAAAGCACATCAACAAGCTGGTGGATCCTATTCAAGATTCGATCCATGCCATGACGCTGAAACGAGAAATTAAAAGAAAACGAAAAAACAACCGGAAAAAAACAGTTTTAATGAAAATTGATTAGAAGAATGGCAGAGGTGCTAAAGGGGGATAAAATATAAAATTAAGGGGAGGGAGGGTGGGTTTTAAAAAATCTTTGCGTCTGCTTCGTTCAATTTACAGATTCAAAAGGAATATTCTAGAAGACATGCGCATACAAGAAATATCAAGAATTTTTTAAGCACCGAGTCCGATGATTTATGACGTTCAATGTTAAGAAACTAAGAGTTATCTATCTTTGCATGTAAAACATTAAGCTGCACGAAATAACCAGGTTTATCCATATTGGATAAACCCCATTATTTCGTGACATTGGACCAAGACAATAACAGAAACAAACTTGATCAGATTAACCCCAGTAAAAGGTTTACGAAGTCTGAAAATACAGTCAATAAAAAGAAGACTTTATTTGTTTTGGCGTGCTTGTCATGGCCATTTAATAATAAATTAGATATAACACAATGTATGCGCCGATCATTATGATTATATGGCAGCATAGGTAAATGAATATAGATGATGAGCAAGAGAAATACCACCTTGATCCAAGGAGTCTGGAAAAAACAGTACCCCCCGGAGACAGCATTCTTTGCAAAATTATGCCAAATGGGTCAAGGGACAAAGTCACGTGACCCATCCGCCACAAACTAAAATTGGGGCGGCAATTTTGCGGCCCAAAGTAACAACAGCAAAAATCGTGCACAAATTAGGTACAAATCGTACCAAAATATATGTATTAAGCCAAATGGGTCAAGGGACATAGTCGCATGACCCATCCGTCTCAAACTAAAATTGGCACCCAGATCAACAATAAAAGCACAAATCGTGCACAAATTAGGTACAAATCGCACCAAATAACCAAATTGGTAAGTGAAAGGCACAAATTGCGCCTTAAGATTGAAATTTGAAAATTAATGCAAATTGCATTAAAAATGATAAATGTGCAACTCGCACACAATGGGGCTCATGACAAGCATCGCAGAAATGTTCACAAAACAAAATTACACAATTGATATCATTTCTCAAAGTATAAATAAAATTGTTTCCCAAATCTGAAAAACTCCAGTATCTCCCTTGCAATGCGTCCTAATATGTGGATAACTGATTGATGCACCACGACCCTTAAACTTACTTACCACAAATGTAGCACATGCACTATTAATCCTATGTCTACACTTCTGTCATTCTAAATTTGCAAGGCAATTTCTCAATTATTTTGAGGCAAAATATGTGACCATATATGTAATAAAAGTTTGTGGGAATACTAAGTAAATGTCAAAGCAATATTTGAATTGCAAAGTTGTGTCATAATATAAAACATATATATAAACAGAAGGTAAATTTACAACAATGGTCTTATGTAAGATTTGCAGGCTGCTGACTGTAGGGTTTTATCAATTTATCGATACGTATCAATATACAAGAAACATATCGTATCGAAAATTTACTTCCAATACGTATCGGACAGGCATTTTTTCTTCTAATTCTGTTAAAAAGATTGGAACTTCAATCACCAAAGATCAGATTTCACTAATTAAATCTGTTAAATAATCATTCAATTTTTTAAGGCAATAACACAATTTTTAGAATTATTACTAAAACATAGACAATTTTAATTTAAAATGTTGATTTTTACAGTCATTAAAAGTTTTGATTTGATAGTCATTAAAAGTTTTAATTTGAGGTGTAAGTTGTAATGACAATGAAACACTTAATTTTTATGAAATTCATACGTTAAATGATTTATAAGCCTTTTATGATTGACTTGTAATAGAATCCAATATATCGCATATATCTTTAGAAAAAAAAATTATTGTATCGTATCGTATCTAATTTTTTTTCAATTTTGCTCAATACACAGCCCTGGCGCCCAACTGCCACCTTCCGATCTGCGTAATATTTTCCTCTGTAAACACTTTTGTATACAAGTGGGTTGCAACCCCAATGTGAAAAATCAGTACGTCTTAACTTCAGTTGACTGAATATTCAAAAACTGCAAAGCTTTGTTTAAAGTTTATACAATGTATAACGACCATATTTTGTACCTAAGAAATAAATAGTCCAATATTTTAAATCATAGTAGCAAAATATTTTGATTGATTAATTTTTATTGTTCTACGCCTAGTCGGCAATATTTTAGTCATAATTTGAAGATGTTGTCAAACAAAAATGTTCCAACAAGGAATTTACATGTTGATTACTAACCAATTAATCGCACCTTGATTTTAATATTAAAGTCTATGGACAGCGCATATGTGTTTGAAAGATATTTTAAGAAGTAATCTGAATTTCAAACTAATCCGAGTATTATCTCTTGATGAAAATATGCGTTTGTTTGTTTATTAAAATATGATATAAAGTGAATAATACCGAAGAAATTTAGATAAATAATTTTTTTTTTTTAATCAAGGCCAGGTAACTCTTAGAAACTTTCAATGTGCAAAATGACCGTCTCTGTACATGTTATTAGTCTAGCGAATTTTGGTTCATTTCACTTTTATCTTTATCTAAAATTGTCGAAAATCCCTTCATTATACATTGAATACCTTAAGATGGACGGAAACTGATATTGGGATAAGGGTTTTGAGTTTAAATGTGAAAATTAGGAAATTAAACGAGACTTACCGTGGTAAAGGCGAAGTTTGATTCCAATTATTGGAGTAAATAAAAGGCACTGTAGAGATAAGGTGAATAGTACTGCGCAGCCGCCAAGTCATTGCTTCAAAGCTAAAATTTTTTGGGTTGATAGATTTGCAACAAAACATCAAACCCAAATTCATTTCACTAATAATTTCAAACAATACATTCACCACCTGCAGGGTGGGAGGGAGGCACCTTATCTCTACAGTGCCTTTTATTTACTCCAATAATTGGAATCAAACTTCGCCTTTACCAAGGTAAGTCTCGTTTAATTTCCTAATTATTTTTCGTAAACGTCACTTCCGAGATAATGTGAATCTTTAAAGCACAACACAAAAAATTTTTCAAACTGAAATCAAATTCTTTATTTTAATTTCAAAACAGCATTTGCATACTTATCATCATTCAGCACAGGTTTGTCATAAAACTTTCTGAAGGTTTCGACATTAGACCAACCTACTTTGGACAAAATATCATCAACAGGAACAAAGTTCTCTTTTGCTTTAGATGCTGATGCAGATCTAACACTATGAGCCTTAAAAATAGTAGTATCAACCCCTGCAGAACACATCACTGTTCTTATCCAACGGGCAACAGTATCTCTTGATACTTCCTTGTGTGGTTGTACATAACTGATAAAAAGTGAATCACACTTATTTCTAATTCTTGCAGTCCTTGATAAGTATTCACATAAAACAATATATACACAAAGCCTTCTATCTGGAGGATACGATTTCAAAACCATGTCAGACATACTACTGTTAGGTCTACATGTTTTCAATAAATCACTAAAAGTAAAAACAAAGCTATTTCTTCTTCTCGTCATGTTACTAAGTTTCATGCATGAAATAGTTTGTACTCGACTTGCACAAATTAAACTAATTAACATAACTAACTTCAGTGTCAAATCTTTCAAACTTAAGTATTTTACAGGTGACAATTTTCTCAAATACTTGATAACAATAGATGCATCCCAAGTATGTACATATCGAGATTTTGATGGTCTCAAATTAAAAACACCCTTCATAAATCGGATAACAAGTGGATGACATCCAACAGTAAACCCATCAAAAATCAGTCCAACAGAAGATAAAGCCCCTCGGGCAGTATTAATAGCACTATACCCTAAACCTAGGCGAAAAAGATGTGCTAAAAATTCAATAACAGTTTCTATAGTTGTACAAAATGGATCAATCGATTTTTCACTACAGTACTGAAACCATCTCGTATAAAATGTTTTATATTGTTTCTTGGTTCCCGACTTCCATGATGCCAAAAGGATCGAGGCTGCTTGATGAGAAATTCCTCGTTTTTGGTACTGCAACCGGACAATCGACATGCCATCAGCACCAACGAGTCTTTCAGAGGATGCTGCACATCTGTGCCTGGAAGTGTCAACAGATTGTCCATCACAGGTAAAATCACCGGATGATCCACCAGTTTTTCTAACACACGATTGAACCATGGCTGTGTTGGCCACACTGGAGCCACCAGTACACACTCTGCTTGGTCCTGACAAATCTTCCTCACCACACGTCCAATGAGGCTGAAAGGAGGGTTAAGATAACCATAAATGTTTGCCCAAGAAAAACTAAATGCATTAACATAACGGGCATCTGGATCTGGATGCCAAGAACAATATACATCAATTTGCTTATTCAACCTTGTAGCAAACAAATCAATTTCAGGTTGTCCCCATCTTAAAACAATTTTATGGAACCAGGGATGGGGTAATTGAATAAAGTAATTGTAATTGAGTGTAATTAATTACATTTTTCAGAGTAATTGGAAGTAATTTGTATTTGAGCAAGCCTTAAATTACAAGTAATTGAATGTATTTAAATACATTTCAAAAAAGGTCATGTATTTTCAATTACTTTTCAATTACATTTCAATTACTTTTTTCAAAATGAAAGTTTATATTTAAAAGGATGTCTTATACTGATACATAGTTTTATACTGGTGGGTTTATATGATTTATTCCCATGTTTTATAAATCTCAGTTCTCCCTATTCCCACTTGCAAATAACAATCATTATGATTGTTTAGATAGTTTATTTGTTTTACAGCAATTAGACTAACTACATCCCCTTTTAGATTTACCTGTATTCTATTCATTTTAAGATAGAAAATAATGGAATTGTGATAGATATTATTTATTTCCTTCAAAAATATGGATTTAAAAAAGTAACAAAAAAGGTCTTGCCATACACCATACTGGTGTAGCATGGGGTTGTGTTTGTACAATAATTAATTATCTCATAATGTTTAATTTGTTTATACAGTGTGTCACACTCATTATAAGGTAGAGGTTTAATTTTGACCAGGTGTGAACCCCTATCATACCCAAGAACAAAAACAATGAGTGAAAGTTCGAATTCAATAGCTATAGAAAAAATTTTATTTAAAAAAACTTTATTTCTTTTTATAAAAATAAAACTCGAAGTAATTGATATGTATTTAATTACATTTGTCAAAGTAATTGAAAGTAATTAATTACATTTGAAAAAATCAATGTAATTGTAATTGCAAGTAATTGACAAAATTATCAATGTATTTGAAAGTAATTAATTACATTTCAAAGTAATTGACCCCAAGCCTGTATGGAACACAGATTTGCTCAACATCCATTCTATTTGATCATCAAATTTTCGCGACATCATATCTGCTATCAAATTTTCTTTGCCAGGTATGTGCCATGCACTTAACCACAGATCCCTATTCATACTCCATAGCCAAATTTCTTTTGCAAGTTTATCACATTTTTTAGAACTAATACCACCCATGTTATTGATGTAGGAAATAGCTGTGGTATTGTCCATAAATAATTTGACATTTTTATTTGTTACATCAGAACAAAAGCACTTTAACCCAAAAAAGCAGGCTAATAATTCTAAGTAATTGATATGATTTTCAGATTCATCTGTTGTCCACCTGATTTCAATTCATTCATAACAGCACCCCATCCAAGATGAGAAGCATCAGAAGTTATTGTAAGATCATAGGGTTCATGCAAAAATCTTCTAACTGATGAAGAAATATTAGAAATCCACCAATCTAATTCTAATTTCATTTCTTTTGTTATAAACATGAAAGCATCATAGTCATGTTGTGATTGTACAAGTGCATCAGTTTTTGCTCTTTCCATATCACGATAAAACAGCTGACCAAATTCTACTGCTGAAAAACTAGCCACGACCAGTCCAATGACCTTTGCAACTTCTCTAATTTTTTCTCTTGATTTTGTTTGTAATTTTTTACATGCCTCTAAAATAGATTCCTTTCTTTCTTCAGTAAGATAAACTATCATCAATTCAGAATCAATAACATTTCCTAAGAAAATGATTTTTGTACTAGGTGTGAGAACAGACTTCTCATAATTGACTACAAACCCTAGACTCTCTACTAGGGCTAAAGTTTCAGAAACATGATCTAAACACTCTTTAATACAATTGCCAATCAGTAACGAGTCATCAATATACCCAATAATGACATGTCCTAGTCTTCTAAGTGTTGCAAAAACAGGCTTCAGTAGTTTTGTAAAGAGTCTAGGTGCACTAGCTAACCCTTGAGCGAGACAAGTATACTGATAAATCTTATTTTTCCATATGAATCTAAGAAACTTTCTATGTTCCTCTGCCACACTGACACTATAGTATGCATTGCTAAAGTCAACACTAGCAAAATAACAACCTTGAGTCACTAAATCAAGAGCACTCTCAAAAGTATCCATTTTAAAATGGTGATACACAATGTTTTTGTTAAATTCTTTCAGGTTCAAAATGACTCTATAACTACCATTCTTTTTAGGTCTAGTGAAAACAGTGGAAATGAAACCATCACTAAGGTCTACATTTTCAGACAATTCTTCAATTACATTCATATCTAATAAAGATTTAATTTCTTTGTCAATCACACATGATTCAGCTGAACTAAAACGTGGCTCAAAAGGTTTTGAATTTTGTACAGGAATTTTATCATCTTTAAATTCCAAGTGACAACCTTTCACAATATCTAATATACTTTTATCTGATGTTAAATCTTTCCATTCAGAAATGAAATTTTTCAGTACACCTGCTCTAAATTCACATACCTTTTCAACTACTTCTGGAGGCGACTCTGCAAGCCTCTTCGCTGGTAGTTTTTTTTTTTTTTTTTTTTTTTTTTTTTGAATCAGATGAGAAGGATGCAGCATTCGAGTAGGATCCACGACCCCTTGCAGCTCCTCGGACAAAGCGTCCACGTGATCGTCCCCTCATAAAGCGACCACGGAAGCTCCCTCTATATCCGATACCAATTTTGTTGCTGATTTTGGAACAATCTGTGATGTCTTTTACAGTTTTAGGGACATCGTCGCCAAACAAATAGTCTGTATACTTTAAATTATGACTACAAAGGTGAGTATATTCACCCTTCATATCAGGTTTCATAAATTCTCTACGCAACATACACAACTGTCTGTTAGCATGCCCCAGCAATGCCAATGATTCCATAGCATTTCCCAAAAGGTCTAAAATCTCAGGATTGTCACACTTGCCGAGCAAATGAGTCAGTTTAGTGAGTGCACAAGCACCCTTGATCAACGAAGTCTGAACATTTTGCATCTTCTTATCGGAAGATTTTGTAGTTGGGCTCAAAAAATCCCAAACCATTTGGTTAGTTTTCACAGTCACTAATGCTGAACAGTTTTCAGGACGATTTGTCGTTTTTAGAAGCTCATTATATCGTTCTTCCTCGATTCCCTCTCGGAACCAATCTGTCACGAGATTAGCTAGTTCATCATCAATAGGTTTATCACAAGTCTCTTTAACTTTAAGTTTCTTACCGGCATTTACGTACTTGTTGTCCGTATCATTCAGAATCTCGTCTAATGCGCGCTTCCTCGAAGCCGCTTCACCGGAAGTACCCGGTTCGTCCGGGGTATCGTCCTGACGATCTTCATATTCTTGGTAATCATAATCATACAGATTTTCTAGCTCTGTCATACGATCGTCTTGTTTCTTTTGATTCTCTTGAATCGCTTTTAATATGTTGAGAATCTCATTCTCGTTATTTGGCGCGGAACTATCATGTCCTCCGCCATGACCACGAGAACACGTGGAAGTGCCAGTCGAAGTCGACGAACTCGACGACGAACGTAAGTTAGACGGTGTCTTCTCCGAAGACGATGATTTGTTCGGGGCTTTTTTCTTTCCCTTGACCGGTGCTTTATCATCGTCAGGGTTAGCATGGTTAGGAGCGTCCGCCATGACGCACGTGGTTTGAACTTTCAAAACCGATGAAAAAATATCTGACCACGTCAAACGAAATCGCCCCCGAATACTGATCTGACCACGTCAGAAACAAAAATGAACTCTGAAAAAGTTCTAAGAAGATATTGACCTCGTCAATATGTAAAAATATATCAAAATTGATCGAGCAAGTGAGACCACGTCTACTCGCGCCGGCTACTTGCAGTTCAATGACTTGGCGGCTGCGCAGTACTATTCACATTATCTCGGAAGTGACGTTTACGAAAAATAATTGAGACGCCCTATCAATATTTGTACATAATACAGCAAAATTCTGCAAAGATTGAAACAATCATATTGTAATATTTTTCAAAATGCAAACATGTTCCCGAACCAGTTTGGCCAGTCTAAAATGTTGTAACAAAAAACTTGAATGGTATCACAAGAGACAATTATATATGCTTGATACCCAAAGCCACTATTTTACTCACTTTTAGTAATGCAAAGAAAGCTCATGTAAAAGCAGACTTAAATAAAGCCGCTTCAAAATCATGTAAAAGCAAACTTAAATAAAGCAGCTTCAAAATCATGTAAAAGCAGACTTAAATAAAGCAGCTTCAAAATCAGAACACAAATCTGGCAAAACACTGACAATGTTATCCAACATAGGTAATATAATAGTTTTCTTATATCCTGAGACGCATTAGTTACATCTCTTGTAACCAACCCATATCTTATTAATAATAAATGAATCGATTGGATTCTGTCAACCATGCAAGTTGATGACAAAACTGATTCCTGATAAATAACATTTGACGGTAGAAAAACCATAATACTCTGACATATATATGCTATAAAATTAATCATATGATCAAAAGGAGGGGACCAGATCTGCTGAAATGATACCTGTTGCCTGAAATTGAAAAAAGACTTTTGCTTTCTGTATTTTGAGATACACCAGTTTGAAGGAGACTGGCTACAGCTGGCTCCTAAATAGTTAGATGCAAAACTGAATAGGTACATGTACATGGAGGGAAAAGGTACTGTAATGAAACCTGGTCCACATAAACCGAGAAATAGTATATGGAATTTATTTATTATCATTATTTTATAATATACCTTGTATATGTTGCTTTTAAATGTACATTAAACTTAAAAAATCTGCATAACTAACATCCCGACTAATGCCATAATTGTTTTTTTGGATGATTTGTGATTAAATTGCTATAAACCAAAGAAAAATTGTCAATATGAAGTTGGTTTTTTTTTTTTTTTTTTTTTAAATTTAATTTAAACTTTCAGCCCAGATCATAATCCTTAGTACAACAGATACAAATTTTAGGAAGGCGATATCCCTGCATTACTCCTCAGGCCAGTCAACGGTCAATGTGGGCAAGACCAATGTTTACTAAACACCACACGTAACCATTGAACTATCTAAATAAAATTGAAGTGCATTAATCTTATAGATTATTCCTGCCATACACGACTAGGAAATGGTGTGACGTGTCCTACAATTAAAATTCCCAAGAAATAAAATTAATATTAATTACAAATCAATAAGTCTAGAATACCTTATTTTTTTTTATTTATTTAATCATTTTGGGAGTCGTTTAGAAAAACAAAATATTGTTAAACGTTTAATTATTCGATTAATTCAATTATTAAAAAATTAATTCTATGTACATGTATAATTTAGTGTATATTTAAAGAAATTAAATGTTTATGTACATGTAATGGGACGATTTTTTTTTTTTTTTATTAACAAACCCCGATATTTTCATTGAAAATTATATAAAAATGGCATTACTAGATCACCGTAGAAAACATAACGAACGATGGAAATCCCAAATTATTACTATGTGAAGCCTAGATGGATAGTTTATAGACTATTTATGCAGGGTCTTGGTTTTATAAAGCAAGTTTGTAATTCTGGTTTAAACCACGACGGATACACGTGCATAAGATTTAGGCAAATTCCCAAATGTGCAGAAATACACAAAACACTCGATATTGGTTTTGGCGACATCATGTTCAGAACTGCATGAGTTTCTACAGCTAGGCCTTATCTATGTTTTAGGTCTGGATACGGAACTTCTTGTGATTTCTCTGAAATAAGGTCTTCTGGCCTTCGAAGCTCTTGATACACGTAACATATTTACTTGTAGCGAGCGTCGCGAAGCGACGCTCGCGAAGCGAGCTCAATAGACTAACGTGTAAGAACAGAGGAAATTCGGATTGAAATCTGTACATACGTCAGCCAAATTTCTCTGTGCAACATTCCCAGAATTCCCGCACTACCCAATGTCCTTTGCGCGAATAAATCAAAAATAGTAAAAAAAATAAAGGAACATTGTTTCTTACCGAAATCTTAACGAAATGATTTTGCCTTGCCTTATTCAAAAAAATACCCCCATGCCACAACACCGGCCTTCACCTTGCCCTTCGGAAATGATGCAAATGACGTCACCGGAAACTTACGAATTTTGACGATATGCTAATTAAGTCATGTCGGTTGCTTCCGTGAAATAGATAAATAAATAAACAATAACGTAAAGCATAAAAAGCTTTCAGTTTGTAGAAATCTTTCAAAGAAACAAAAAATAACTCTGCAATTTTTTTCGACCCAAAATGCACTACGTCTATAGTTTCAAACAGACGCTCGGCTGTCTCCGTAAGCTCCGACGAACTCCGTGACGTCGTGTGACGTCACAGGTAGTCGAGATGTCTCGTGCGGCTTGATGTTTGAAGTGGCTGATCAATTTTTTAGAGTGTTTTTGATGGTACAACTGCGCTCGCCCCAACGGTCACACCGTAAAACATATTATTTGACAATAAATCAGCAGATGATGATCGATTAATTCTTTTAAAAAATCTTTGCGTCTGCTTCGTTCAATTTACAGATTCAAAAGGAATATTCTAGAAGACATGCGCATACAAGAAATATCAAGAATTTTTTAAGCACCGAGCCCGATGATTTATGACGTTCAATGTTAAGAAACTAAGAGTTATCTATCTTTGCATGTAAAACATTAAGCTGCACGAAATAACCAGGTTTATCCATATTGGATAAACCCCATTATCCGTGATAAAAAATTTTTATAAGAAGACGAAAACATTTACTTTGGCCTTCAACTCGACATTTAGATACCCGTACATGTATATTGTATTAATTGTCAATTAACAATAGTTTAGGCACACGTAAAATAAACGCCATTTCCTCATTATAATGCTTTAACTAAATGTGCTCGGAAAAGTATGTGTTTTAAAAGCTGCATCAATTTTATAGTCGCGTTTAAATTGCTTCATTATTGAGTGAATTTCCATGAGATTAATAAAAGGAAAAGCATTATGATATAAATGAGTAATGCGGACATTTTCAAAGTATATAATTATCTTCTACAGATTAATCTAGTCGATATTTTCATAATATGACTAAAATTTTGATTTTGGCTTTATGTTATAATTTGCAAGTTATTGTCGGAAAAGAAGGATTATGTAGTGAAGAAGGAAGGTATGTCATTATCGATATTTTTTAAAAATCTTATGATATACTAAATGAGTTTTGAAGAGCTTTGAAGTTGCTAAAATGTGAAAGCCCCCCCTCCCCCTCCCTAGAATAAATGAAAAAAAAAACACGGCCTGATAAATAAAGTATACTCTGATATAATGAAAAAAGGTGTAAATAACAATCAGTAATCGTTCTAAAAATATATAATTAAGACACGAAGCCCTGGATATTCCAGATGTAGGATTACATGTAGTGGTTAGGTGGTAAGGAGAAAAAGCATCCCCTGTTGACCGGTAAA
The DNA here is from genome assembly GCF_032062105.1 of Saccostrea cuccullata. Classification (NCBI taxonomy): domain Eukaryota; kingdom Metazoa; phylum Mollusca; class Bivalvia; order Ostreida; family Ostreidae; genus Saccostrea; species Saccostrea cuccullata. Next base: position 8,120 of record NW_026926565.1, on the reverse strand, counting down.
TACCGCTGTGAGCCTGTATTGACAGGGTAGACGGAACACGAGAAATGTATTCAAATTTAGTAAAAACAAACGCCAAACAATTGTTATGAATCAAAGCAGACAAAAAACACGATCAATCATTAGGTTATAATTGTAAAAGATCATTATAGCGATCAGAGAACTTAGGAAATGACGACTTTAAGCGAGGCTACTGAAATCCCTTTAGCTTCAATTTGTTTTTCAGTAACCAACCTTGGTTTAAAAAATGATCGTACTCGGAGCTTGCTGTTAAAAGACGATATGCAAATGATGCCGGGGAATTACTTCATTAATAAGAAAAATTGACGATGGAAAAGCTGAAGTCATCTTGTTTGTCATACGTAAAGTAGTTGTTATTGCGCACTTATTGTGTATAGTCAGTTAAACATCAAAATATAGACTGATATGGCAGACGTCGGGGTGGTAATCTGATATTTTTCATTTTAAATATTGTATAGAATAGAAACTCCAGCATTAATGCAAAACAGAAAATTAGAAGAAAGTGGATTCTTGAATTTTGTTTTCTTAGAATCTTGAGATATTTTATTTTTCTTTAAAGAACTGTGAAAGGTCTTTTCAAATGGTTTGTAACCGAAATAATCCTTAATTCCTTTTTAATTAAGTAATAATATATTTTGTGTATGACTTTTCAATATATTTTTAAGTCATTCAGGTCAATCAAATGATATTTTATTTATCTATCCATTTATATCCACCATGCATATTTTGTCATAATTTCGATTTTCATATGTACAGAACCACTCGTCAAATATCAATTAGACATGCCACAAACATTCTTAATTTACAAAATTCTAATTTGCTCAAAGAAAGAACAATGGTATAAAGACAGATAATTATGAAGTAAAAATAGTAAATAATCGACCATTCTCTAAATATCAAATGACAAAATAATGTACTTTCAAATATAATACGAAGTCATTTATTTTTGATTCATGACCAAGGGACCAAAACATTGATCATACAATAGTGGAACTTCAAAATGGCTGTTGAAAATTTGAAGTTATTTAAAATTGGTTTAAAAGTTTGTCATTAACATCCAAAGCCCACGTAATATAATATAAATCATAAGTAGCAGATCTGTTGTTTCTTCATATCGATTCATTGGAGTACATTGAGTTAAACTAGTCACAATAGATACACAGTAGTTTTTGTCACCATCTTTTCTAAGAAAATTAATCATGATTTCTAATTACTTTACATAATTAAACTGGCACATTAGTCGAATTTTCTTTTTACAGTTCAACAAAGTGTTGCCCAGATTATAAATGGAATGGATTAGAATGCACTCGTAAGTAATGTTTCGATAACATGTAATCAATCTTTCTTAAGAAAAGACACCACCATTGATATATTATTTATTTGTTACAATATAGGAAATGTTGGTCAGCATATAAATTATTAGAATTAAAAACAAAATAGGAAATGATATTGAACAGTGATCAATCTAAAATAAATGTACGATGCAAATCTGTGAAGAAAGGGTCATTTAACACAAGGACCTTGAAAATTCCGGATGGGATCAGATGCGTAGAAGGAGAAAGCATACCCTGTCAACCGTTCACGGAATAATCCCTAGTAAAAGTTTAAAAACAATTTGATACTGGTACTTTAACTATAACCTAAGTTATATGACTCGTATAATAGATATTTTTTGTCTTGAGACTATACGGATTACACCGTGATAAATACACCGGCGGAGTGACCGGTGCGTCAGGGCTAAAAAATGTTTTAGGTCAAATAAAATTTAAAAACTATGACGAATTTTTGACAAAAAGAAGTTTATGTTTCCCTTCTCTGGTTGGTTTTGTTTGAATTCATTTTCCAAAGGTCTCCATTACTAAATTTGTATTATAACAAATTTTGAGTAATTTTCAGGAATAATATACTTAGGAAGTTATCTCTCTTATCAGAGGTTCGGTCCCCTTTGACATTCTTTATGGAGATTAACTACTTCTTGAATAAAACATCCAAAAATAGCATATGTTAAACCAATGATCTAAAACAACTTTTTGATAATCGATTTCCAAGTGAAAGAGTATTATTAAGCATTTATAATGCCTGAGTCCATCGAACTTTTATTAGGAACATAACCGATAAAATTAAAAACAAAGCATAAAAGTCATCATAAATATATCCTTGTGATGAAAATATTTAAAAAATTCGCCATTTTTGCACTACGATACAAATGTATCGTGGTAAAATCAAATTATTTTAAAGGATGTTTTGGACAATTTGGTCCACAATGTACTATGCCATGTAAAACCGGCTTCTGTGGATTTGGTTGTCGAGATCATTGTTTGTGTGATCAGTGTGATCCATTCAACTGTTCCTGCCAAAATGCTACTGGTAAAAAATAACATTTCTTCTACACATTTTATCCTTCAAAAATTTCTACATGAGAAGAAAAAACACTAGCTGTTGTCTCTAACTTGACATTTAGATATATTGATGACGTATTATCAATCAATAATAATAACTTACATTCATGTTGACTCGATGTATCCCTGTGATCTTGAAATAAAAGTAACATAGATTCTGACACATCTGTTTCATAATTAGATATGATACCAGAAAAAGACGTTTATGGTCACTTAAAAAGAAAGCTTTATGATTAAATGTGATGACTTCAAATTTTCAATTGTCAATTTCCCTCACTTATGTAGCAGTGTACCCTAATCACCTACACATGGAGTAAATGTTCCTCATTTGATTCAAAAGAGCATGCTCAATGAACAATTTCTAAAACTAGGAAAGCTACTGAGAAAAAAGTTGTTGAAACACTTATGTCAACAGTCGCGTTTAGACTCATATTTTACAAGTTTTATGGTCTATGCTATGAAAATTTCAGCGAATACGAGATAACCGAAAATTAAGTCAAATATAGACTGATTGTTATTCAATTATTCATATACTTAATTGTTAATAAACTTTTCCCTTTTCCCGATCATGACAAGGAACACAAGTTGGGTAGGATAGGTCGATGCTCCCTTTCCATGGCACATGATACTGACACTGTTTTTGGAGGCCCCTGTCTGCTCTCCTCCCGATTTTGTATAGTTAAATGAAATTTGAGTTTGTTATCTCTATATTTTTTGTGTTAGTTTACAATATCTCATAATTTTATTGATTCTTTAAATCTCTAATATCAATCTTAGTGAGGAAAACTAATCCTGAAAATCACTTTGCTCTGTGATAATTGTTAAACAAAGCTGACTTTAAGAAAATGATTCAATTTCAATCCTGGATCATTTGCGGAAAGTACAGTGAGACAATAAATCTCATTCGTGCAATATAAAACATGTAAGCAAGAATCTATTTTATAACTTGGAAAAACCCTTCACCAAAATGAGAATTGCGTTATGTTAAAAATGTTATCTGTGCCAAATCTAAAGTTTCAAAAGCTTTTAACTTGCTGAATATGTCATACTCGTCAGTCGTGACAGTCACATTGAAATATTTTTGACGATTGTTTTTTAAGATGATTTATATGACTGGTTAATATTTGATTCGATTACAATACATAGCCAAAACACATACATTTTCATTATAAAATCAGCAAAAAAAAAAACCAAAAAAACAAAAAAAAAAACAAAAAACAAAAAAAAAACAAAAACAAAACAAAAAACAAAAAAAAAACAAAAGTAAAAAAAACAGAAACAAAATGACATTATATATTTTTAAATATAAAAAATTGTAATAATTTTTTTAATGAAACATATATTGGAGATAACGAACAGTATTTCAGATCAAAAGTCCATTAAACAATACAAAATAGGAGCAGAGCAAACACGGACCTCCAAAATATCAGAGGTGGGATTAGGTGCCATGAAGGGGTGAGCATACCCTGCCAACCGGTCACAACCGCCGTGTGCTCCTTGTCATGATCGGGAAATAACGAAAAAATCCGTCGTCAATTCAGTGTATAAATATTGGAGTAACGATTAGTATGAAAAACGTCGGTCAGCATATGACTCAATGATAAATTGTATTTGCTGACAAGGTCATTGTATCGACTACAGAACTTACGAAATGATGACTTTAAACGAGAATTTCTTGTTTCATCAACTGGTTTGTCAATAATTTACCTCATTGTAGAAATTGTTCATTTTTTATTTTATTATTGTCATTGATGCAAAGGCTGAATACAAACTAGAATACATGGTTAGAGATAAATCTTTGAATAAAAGACATCTGCATTATATCAAATTCATTTGAATGCTTGAAATGTAAAACAATATGTATTATATTCTCTATCTTGGGTATATTTTTTTCAATAGAACAATTAATATATAAAGAAAGACTGATTTCAGCAATGATATTTCACTGTAATCATTTTGTTCCTTTATAGAAACAACTATGGGAAATCATTTTACCGAATCTTTGATTGTCACAACAGTTGTTGTAATCGGATTTTGTCTCGTTACTACAACTGTAATGGCGGGTTACCTTATACGGTATTTCTATTCTTTTTTATGAATTTTCATAATTTTATACAATATACATTTATTGACTGAGTTCGAGGGCAACATGCGTTTTGTCAGACACAGGAACCAGACAGTTTGGTTCGAGGGTCCGACAACACGCATTTACCCGAGAACATGGTCAATAAGTGTTTTGTTATACATGTACCTTTCACTTTAATTTTTTGACATACATGTATTTTGTACTGTCTTCCGTGATGTAACCTCAAGTCCGTCACTTTACACGCAGTCGAATGTAAATGAGACGAAGCTCCGCCCATTTTGTGACGTAAGCAGTCCAACATCTCACTCAGCGGTCCAACATCGATTTTTTTAACCGCTCAGCAAAACATTAGAAATGTTAGACTTTTTTCATATAGATTTGTATAGGAACAAATTTGAAAGGTATAACAATATTTGTTTTTATGCAAACATCTTGCATCTCATAATTTGCTTATATTGACTATTTTGCAGATGTTTAAAAAGAAGGGGCAAAAAGAAAGGTATGTTTTATCATTTTGAACCACTAACTGAAATTAAAAAAAAATGTAACTAGAGTATCGTCCTACCTAAACAAGGAGCAAGGTTGTTGGTTGGATTTGGTTTCTCCGGTCTCAAAACAGAACATAATTTTTTTTCAATAGCCGTAATTTAATAATGGATAAGTAAGATACAAAGGGAATCTAATTATTTGAGGAAAAAATCGTCAAGGTCTTTAGTAAATTCACATTTGTTGTTTTTAATGATTAATTAAACGTAATTAAACAGATACGTATGAACTACAGAAATTTGATAAATGAAATGGATCTTATTTATCACCTATTCAGATAAAGACCATCATCAGGAATCAAATACATTGGAACCTGAAATTTCATTGCGTGATTCTGAAGGAGCCACAGACAACCAAAGCCAAACAAATAAACAGAGGACAGATCTGGGTATAAACGCACAGAAAAACACTTCCGGCCAGAGGCTTACGTCGATGATGTATACAACTGATGACCCTTTGTTTGAATACGAATTGAGTAAAACCATCGAATATTAAGTGGAAATCTTGTTATTCCTTTGAATTACCGAATAAAGCATTCTGATCGGTTAAATTCAAATATATACTTTGGTTTCAATTAACACATGGATAATTTGTGATGTTTATAAGATATTCAGAAATTAAGACGGCAGATATGTAGATATGTTTAATGGTGCTATATGACCGTTAAAACATTGAATAATTAGGCAGATAATAATAAGATATACAAATATTTCTCGGTATTTTCATGTTTAATTGCAGACCTTTTTTAGCATACCTTTTTTTTTATTTTCACAAGAAGCAGGAGCAATTTAAAATCTTACACAGGACAAGAAAAACACTTTCTATGACCTTTGAATTCAATTCGCCATTTTGATATACATACGATGTACAATCAACTAACAAAAGTAATTTCCATTCATATATCGACTCGATAAACCCCAGTGAAATTGAAAGAAAAGATACCACAGAGTTTGATTACGTCTGCTTCATATCTTGATATTTAACCAGAAAATGACATAAAAGTCAATCTAACAACAATAGGGTTATTTTGTGCGTCGACTATCCGTCATTTTGGTCAGAAAGTAGTCAGTCACATAGTGGAGTTTTGCGAGAAGCACTGGCGTTTACAGTTGACGGTTTACTTTGACATTTAAACCTGTGTCATGTACAGAGGTACAGGTTTGATAATAGATAGGAAAACCTTTCTAGTGGTAATAGGTATGGTGTTTGGGGCACTAGTATGTGATGGGCCGTATCTGAATGATGGCAGGGTGGTTGTCGGGTTCTTCATGGGCAAGTTATATATCATTAGCTTATCATACATATAATGATAAGCTAAATAATTTTATTGCAAAAGAGTTTCCGTATACAGTCCAAGTGCAAAAATAAGCCGTCGACGGTAAAAGTTGACACTCCTCACAAAAGTTCATTGGTCCTATTATAATAAGGTTTTCAAACGGATATGGCCAACTGTCTCTTTATAACACACTATAATCATTCGAATTAATTCAGTACAAGGGGCAGGGTTGTTGGTTGGAATTTGCTTTCTCCGATCTATACGCCCTGTCAAAATACAAAATTGGAAAACATGGACCTCCAAAACATCAGAGGTGGGAACAGGTCCACTGCCGGCAGGTCACATTCGCCGTGTGCTCCTTGTCATGATCGGGAAATAACGGAAAAATCCGTTGTCAATTTAGTGTGTAAATAATGGACAAAAAATTAGTATGAAAAATTGTCAGTCAGCATTTGACTCAATAATAAAATGTATTTGCTGACAGGGTCATTGTATCGATCACAGAGCTTATTAAATGATGACTTTAAACGAGACTGTTGATATTCTTGTTTCATCAACTTGTTTGTCTATGATTAATCTACTATGGAGGAAAAAATCTTTTTACGAATCGTTTTCAGCCTCAGTTTTAATTAATCTAAAATTGATCCTTATGTTATTTTGTAAAACACTGTACACGACAAGTTAATTATCACATCTTTTAAACTGACTTAAGAATGGTGTTTTTTTATAGAAACATAAAAATAAACACTAAATACAACATTCTTTTGATGATTAGAGAATGGTTACATAGTGCGCGTGTAAAAAAATAAATGTATTTAGAGTAATACAGATACGTCTACTTATGTAGGAATTCAAAATAGATAGTCACTTTACAGAGTTATATTCTCATAAAAATATATCACAGAGGTTATTAAAAAAGATTCTGGGAAATATGGGGAAGTGATAACCAGTTTAAAAATTTCCGCATTTGAAAATGGACGAGCGAACTATTCAATGTTCTTATCCAGAATGGTGTTCTAGATGTGGAGTTTTGAATGTTACTGATATTGAAGGATTAAAAATAAATTCCTCTAAGTGTCTGAAGTTTTACGAATTAGAATACCCCCTCGAAATCAATCACCCTTTTGGGACTCTAAAAGAGGGGAAAAGATGCTGCGAAGGAACATTGACGATTTACTATACCTCGAATTCATCAGGTATAGACAAATGATTTTTTTTCTCTTCATGAAAATTATGAAACAGAAAATTTTAATAATTATTGTTTATTATCAATATCATTATTTTATGTTTTATGGATCATTCGCGAAATTAATAATTAAAGAATATCTAAGAATTTCTTATCTGTGCTTTCAGATTCATATGTAAATAAAATAAGAGTGAAACCGAAACTAATTTTCTTTTCATGAAAAAATGCATGTTTTCTTCTTCTTCAGAGACGCTACATGCCGGAGGGTTACACATACCCCTGAATACTACCGAACAATTCATAACCAACGCAACAGAGCAAACCTCGACTGAGCTGGCTAAGCGAGAAATTCCCCCCTCCGTTATAAACGTTTACCATCCCTATTTCCCCCTGATCCTCTCTGCCGCAGTAGGGGGCTTACTTGCGTTGCTGGTCTTTGTCATTTTTCTATCAGCGAGAATGAGATCACAAAAACTTAAACCAGGGTATGTTTTTTTTATTCATGAAATAAATCTGAAATAAGAATATATCATTTAAAGCAAATTTTAAAAAAAATCGTTGTTTATGTTTGTTTATATATTTTTTTACTTATTATAAAAGAAAAGCCAA